>NC_134861.1:87370995-87563495 GCF_049852395.1 Peromyscus maniculatus bairdii
GAGGACTGAACCCAGGGCTTTTGTTAGCTAGGCAAGCGCTCTATCACTGAGCTAAACCCCCAGGCCTGAGACCTCTCTGTACGGTACCTTGGTTCTTCAGCTGTAAATCTTCTACCAGGGTTTGCAAACTTTCCAGTCTGTTCTGCAGTTTTCGGCAAGTTTTTCCTGTTGTTTCTAGTGACGGAGACTGTGAATCTATTAGAAAATTGCTTAGATGTGATATTAAAAGTCTATTCAATATTGCTTTTAGAAATCTTCAAATTATGTGTTAAACAACTTTTCCTAAGAAAATATTGAAACGTTATTTGAAAATGAAAAAATTCCCATTTAAACACAGCAACACTAGCTTATTTGGTTTTGTTTAAAATCAATTCGATTTACTATTTTTCAACTCCATAGTGTTAAACAGGACCCACGAGAAGAATACTTCAAGTTAGTGACACTTTGTCCAGTGGTCATTTTCACACAAACCTGAGGAGTTCCTAACTGGGGCGTGCGGCGCAGGATCTAATTCAGACCCTGGCCCACTTTCCCATGTAGGGCTGTCACCTGAGTGGAGGCTGGCACAGCATGGCGACCCTAGGACGTGTGGCGGTAACTGATGAGGCCCGAGAGGCATGAAAGCTGTCTTTAGTAAGTGTGTAAGTTCTGTCCATTTCTCAAAGTACTTAGTTAGCAAATGGAAGAGGTGAATTTTGATCTTAGCCCCCGACTAGATGAATAATTTTGAAAACATTTTTGCTTACTTTTTATTACCAAATACCCTTTTTGTGTAATTATAGTATTAAAAATAATTATCTAAAAGGTTTTCAATTTAAGAGGATGAGGAACAGCCTCTTAGAAATATTTGAACAGCAATAGTACACAACATGATGCTTGGCGAGGATCTGAAATGGGGGAAGATGTCCTATCACTGCGTGGCCTTTCAGGTACTGCCCCTCGGCCCGGGATCACTCTGAACGGGTCAGTTAGTTGGTTTTTGCACTTGCTTGTGGTCTGTTTGCTGCCTTTGAGGCAGGGCCTCGCTATGTGGCCTTGGATGGCTCAGAATTCACCATGTGGACCCGGCTTGGACTCTGGGGCCTCCTTTCTGTGTCTCCTGAATGACAGATGACACAAAGAGCCTGGGAACAAAAGACCGAGGACACAACGCACACAATAAACAATAGAGTGTACTCAGATGTGACCAGGTCTTCATGTTTGTAGTGGTTTTAGACTCTAGAATTAGGAGTGGCATAGACTATGAAAAGGCTCGGAAACGCTTTGACAGAGAGCCAGCACCTTGTGTGACTTATGCCCCATCGATGAGAGTGAGTCCAGAGTGCTGGGCTGGGTTTGGTCACTGCTGTGTAGAATGAGAAACACTTCAAGTCCAATTCAATATACTTATCGGAAATTCAATATTCTAAGGCCCTTACTACAAATCAAATTTTTTTCATTTATAAAACAAAAACTGAACTTAAAAAGTTTGATGAGATTTTTTTACAAGTTGTATAATATACATTTACAGTTAAAAAGGTGTTGGCTGAAGGACAGCCATGTTTTAACTAAGCAAGAGTGGAAGGTCTCAGTACTTAGATACAAAGTATTCTAAAAAAACAATCAGAAAATAAAGTTCACTGTTGATGCCAGACAAGAGGAGAAAGGCATTTATGCACACAGTCTCAGCTTCTGTTGTCCTGATGCATAAGCAATCGCTGTCTCATTTAAAGACCACACACTTAGAGCGTCAGCTGAGGGCTGTGTCTGAGAAGACTGTGCAGAATCCTGCAATCCCCTGCTGTAAGAAATCAACCCCGCCAGCCACGTCAGGCCATTCTTACCTTTTGTAGAGTTGGGTGAGTGAATAGTTTTGGTGGAGCGATACTGAGATGTGGAGCCTACTGACTCCTCGGCAGAACTAGTCAGGAGGGAGTGCACTGGAGACTTCTTAGGAGAAGAATTGAATGACCGGGAGGCTGAAATCTTCACAGATGGACTTGCTAAAATGGTGGAAGGACAAGGGTAAAAGATAAAATTAGCTAAAAATAGCATAGTGCGCTTATAAAAAACATCAAGCCTTTTCCAAGCAGAAATAGAACTTCTAACAGTTACGAGTGGGTTTAGTTTTGACACTGCTGTTACCTGGAGACATCAGTGTCGAGCATCTTCACCCCTGGCTCGCTCTCCAGCAAGCCTCCATGCCTCAGCCTCACACTGAGGTAGAATCACTGCCCCCTCTTGTTGAAGTGTCAAGATTCTTAGGCTAAGCAACTCTTTCCCCCTGATATTAGCTTGCAGATGGACTTGTAGGACTACCCAGCCTCTAGTCATCTGGAGAACCCTGGTCTTAGGAATGTGTAGGACCCTGAGATCCAGAGTTCTTCATGCAGATCAGATCCACTGCTTATTTGATCCAGCTGGTCTGGGATTGTCAACACCTCAGCTGTCTACAATGAAGTCTGTCTGGAAGAATGTAACCTCAATCCGAGTCTCACCCCAGGTGTCAAATCTCCAGATGACGTGGCAGAAAACATGCAAAGAGCAGATCCCTGGTAAACAGGGAGACAGAGAGTGGAGGTGACAGGCAGGGACTTCCACAGACCCCAACCCTGTGACTTCAGACACCAGATGGGTTCTACTCGTAGAAAGAAAATGGATGCATGGTTAAGAACTGCTGAAACTTATAGCTACCAGACAAGCGGGGAAAGGCATATCCCATTTAAATGTGCATCAGTTAAATTTACAGCTGACTTCATAGGCACAGCAGAAACCCTAACTGGGGGGAATTACCCACGTTAAAAATGTGGTGAAAAGCCGGGTGGTGGTGGTGCATATCTTTAATCCCAGGCAGATCTCTGAGTTCGAGGACAGCCTGATCTACAGAATGAGTTCCAGGACAGCCAGGGCTACAGAGTGAGATTCTGTTGCCAACAAACAGACAAAACAAAACAAATAAACAAAGCCTGTCCTGTTTGACTTCTGTCAGACTGACACATGCTAGAGTCACCTGAAAGGAAGGAACCACAGCTGAGAAAGTGCTTCCATCAGACTGACCTGTGGGCAAGCCTGTGGTGAGTTTCCTTGATTAATGATTGATGTGGGAGGGCCCAGTTCACTGTGGGTGATGTCATCCTGGGTCCTGAGTTGTACAAGAAAGCAGGCTGGGAAGCCATGAGGAACAAGCCAGTAACAGCACTCCTCCCTGATTTCTGCCTCAGTTCCCACCTCCAGTTCCCTCCTCAGTTCCCACCTCCAGTTCCCGTCCTGACTTCCTTGATGATGGACTGTGCTGTGGAGCTGTAAGCTCAACAAATCCTTTCTTCTCCAAGTTGCTCTTGGAAACCATGTTTTATCACAGGAATAGAAAGCTAACTAAGACATACCCAACTGTGTTTATATTTGTAATTCATGAAAGTTGGATACTGAGTGAGGTGGAAGTATTCTAAGGTATTCAGAATATGTGGGAACTGGCAAATGCTCTGATTTAGAGCAATCTAAGAAGGCAGGCTATTACTCTCAAGTCCTGACTAATCATTAGGATAAAGGACAAAGGGCTGGAGAAAGAGCTCAGTTGGTAAAGCGCTGGTTGTGTAAACAGGAGTACCTGAGTTGAGTTTGAAGGTCGGGACCCATACAAAAAATAGTAGCATAAGATTGAAACTTCAGCATTGGCAGAGAAGAGGAAGGACCCCGGAGATGGCTGGCTGGCCAGCCTAGCCTACCTTGTGAGTTCCAGGGCCAGTGAAAAGCTCTGTGTCATAAAGCAAGATGGATGGCATCCTGGAACATGACCCTCAAGGCTGACCTTAGGTCTACACACACACACACACACACACACACACACACACACACACACACACACACACAAACATGTGCACCTGCATATACACACAAAAGCATATAATGTTTGATTTTAACTATATTAACACTTCTATAAAGGAAGCTCTTCTCACATTATACTTTAATTTTCCCTATTTACATTAGGACTGGCCAGATTTATAACCATGTTTTTATTGAATAACCGTCATTTTCATTCTTTCTCAATGACTTTCTCTTCTGTTAGTTAAATAGTTAACTCTCTTGCCTTTACTTCTAGATCTAACATACTCTCTATAGTTTTCTCCCTTGTTAAACGGCCTTCTGTGATTTGTTCTTTGGCTATCTTTGAAGTCATTCTCTAACATTTTTCTTGCTCTTTCCCATTCTGAGTCTGAGTCTTGTGACTTTTACACAGTCTGTTCTTCCCATCTCTCCTGGCTCTTCTTTTCAGAAGCTTGTTTTTATGGAAGTCACTTTGCAATTCACTGGAAATGACACGGAGATTCTCCTTTCTTATTCCAGCCATTCCTTAAGCATTTATTTAGCAGCTGCATTTTCTCAGGAAGGGTCTAAATACCCGGGGTGGATCAGGAAGTGAAGACTGCAAGGTTTTACTTCCCAGGCTGTGTCAGGGCATCCAGTACAACAGGAAGTAGTGAGTTACACGGTGTGTTAGAGGATGGTGTGTGATACAAGTGGAAAAGGTAAGGGGAACTGGACAGTGTGGGCAGGTGTGGTTTTTTTTTTTTTTTTGTTTTGTTTTTTAGTAAGTGGTGAGTGTTAAGGGTTGCTGGGAAAGTGACATTTGAACACGATACAATACAATTTGAATACAATAAGGTGATTAGCAATGTTTGTGGCAGTGTAGGTGCAAAAGACCCAACAGGGAGCCAGCCAGCAGGTTCAATGACCAGTTCCAGGTAGGTAAAACAGAATGACAAACGGGGTTGTAGGAAGTGAGACCAGAGTTAATGGGGCTTAACCACTGCTGTGGTGACTGGCTTCCTTCTCTTGGAGTGAGGACCCTCTGCAGATTTCCCCGGAACTCACCTGTAGACGTGAATGTGAAGCAGCTGGACGGATCTTCCAGGTCTCCTGTGTGCAGTGTGACCGGCTCTCTGGAAACATAAGAACAGTGTGCCGGTTAGTTCTGCCAATTCGACCGGACCGAGTAACACCTAGGCGATTATCAAGGCAGACCGCAGGGCTGGGGCGTCTCTGACGCTTCCAGAGATGGTTAGCTCATGCAGACTCCGAACAGATGGTACCGGAGGAGGCAGAGCCTGGTCATGAGAAGGAAGCCGATGGAGGCGTGGCTTTGAGGATCCCTTCCAGCATTCTCCCCAAGTCTACTCTCCTCCTGTCATGGAGTTCTGTCCAAGCACAGCCTGAACACCATAAGCCAAAATAAAATCTTCTCTCTCATGCTGTTTCTTTCAGGTAGAGGAGTTAGTGAAACTAATATAAATGCCAACGCAAAGATTTTCTTTCTAAGGGACAGTACAGATATATGGACCAAGGCAAGCCAATACACACAAATGTGGTGGCTTGAAATATTAACTCAAGATACCCGGTCATAACTGTAAGTTGTAGAGGTTCTGAAATACTGTAATGGGAAGCCCCAAATTATCTTACAGTTTTGCATTCAGTACTTAAGAATGATTTTTTTTTTCCTTTTTGAGCCCGGTCTCTAGCCTAGGCTGGCCTACAGCTCCCTGTGTAGCTGAGGATGACCTTGAACTTCTGAACCTCCTGCCTCTACCTCCTGACTGCTGAGGTTAGAGGTGTGCACCACCATGGCCGATTTATGAGGGGCTTTGTGCATGCTAGGCAAGCACTCTATTAACTGCTGAGCCAAATCCCCAGTCCACTCACTACAATACTGTAGAGCAAATTATATTAATAGAATCTTGGTTAGAAAATTAATTTTTGTGCAATAACAATTATAAATACAAATCATTTTCTCATGTGTTCTATAAGTTGCAATTTTAATCAGTCATTTAAAAGTGAAGCCGGCTGGCTGGGTGCGGTAGCACACACCTATAATCCCTGCACTTGGGAGGCTGAGGCAGGGGAATCTGAGTTCCAGGCCAGCCAGGGTCACATGACAAATAACAAGGAAGGAAACAGAAGAAACCAAAGAGAGTAACAAGAATTCCGAATTAGAAATTCAAGTTTACAAGACACGGCCACATCGGTAGGTTCCGGGTCGGGTCTGAGACTCGGGGTGGCTGAGGTCACAATGACTGCCGCTGTCACAAGGGGACGCCATGAGCTTCGTTTCACTGCTGTGCAAGGTTTTATTCATAGCAGTCATTATGCAGGACACAAATGAAAGAGATGACCGGTGGAAGTGCAACGCTGGAGGTTACTTTACCCATTTCATAGTAATTTTGAGTAACTGGAGAACAACAGTGTTGGGGGTCGATGTTTAAGAATGAAACTACAGCAAAGGAAAATGTATGAGGGCAGCCGGGTGCCTCGGCAGCGGAAGGCGCTTGTTCCAGGCCATGGTGACCTGAGTTAAATCCCTGGGCATACAGTGCAGGGAGAAAACCAGCTCACAGGCTGTTCTCTGATTGCCACACAAGTGCTCTGGCACATACATACGCGCGTGCGCACGTGAGAGCACACACACACACACACACACACACACACACACGTAATGAATGTGAAAATTTTGAAAGGAAAACTGACTTGTTACACACTTTCCGAGTCTCAGTCTCTGAAGAGCATACAGTGGAGTTCCCTGGAGGCTGTACTGACAGCTGGTTATCACAGTAGAGTTTATGCAAAAGCAGATGTGAGAATCCAGATGTCTTTGGCTATGCTAATTGTTCAGTGGTACAGCAATATCTTCTCAGTGAGTTTTTCATAATAAATAAGTATTGACAATTTCATTAGTAAGAAACAGGTTTTTCTAGTCACAGAGAAACTCCAGGGGAGCTTTGGTTAGCTCGGGAAGTAACTCTGCCCCATGCCTGTGACTGGCATGTCCCCAGGTAGTTCCTGGAGTAACCAGAGGCAGGACACAGGAGTGGCCACAAACACACACTTGAAGCCAGTGTGGCTCGAGTTCAATGTGGCCTTCAGAGTTGACAAGCTGAATGACCCTGGCAAATGGCTTCAACAATCTGAGTCTTCATTTCTAGCCTAAATATAGGAAAATAAAAGCCTCCACATAGATTAGTCAGACAAAGGGAGATAACTCTTAAGCAAGCAGAACACAGAAGGGATGAAATTATAATGTAGTTATTATTCAAAGGTACAGAGTGGTACTATATAGCCAAGCAAGGAGGAAATCAGCACATCTTTTCTGCTTAAAAGAAAAGACACATTTACAAAGACTCAATGTGTACTGTGCTCAAGAAGCAGACACAGAAAGTCCATATGACATTGCCTTGATTCAGTCACTGAAATATATTTACTGAATGGTTACTTGGTAGGCACTGTGCTCCAGTGCTGAGGACACAGGAATAAGGAAGCCTGTCCTTAACTGTCTTAGGGTCTCTACTGCTGTCATGAAACGCCAAGACCAAAGCAACTTGGGGAGGAAAGGGTTTCTTTAGCTTACACTTCTGCATCACAGTTCATCATCAAAGGAAGTCAGGACAGGAACTCAAGCAGGCCAGGAACCTAGAGCCAGGAGCTGATGCAGAGGCCATGGAGGGGTGCTGCTCACTGGCTTGCTCTTCATGGCTTGCTCAGCCCACCTTCTTATAGAACCCAGGACCACAAGCCTTGGGATGGCACCACCCATAATGGCCTGGACCCCATCAATCACAAATTAAGAAAATGTTTCACAATCTTGCCTCCTGCTGGATCTCATGGAGGCACTGTCTCAACTGAGGCTCCCTCCTCCTGATGACTCCACTGTATCAGCTGGCAGACTGGCCAGAACATCCCCTAAGATTTAAGCACTTCCACGTATGTAATCATTTCACACTCTAGAGATACGAAGATGGTTATGGATCATGAAAATGGAAAAGATTAAGGATTTTCTATATGTATTCTATAAACACACATTATAATTTTATACAACTGGAGGGTCAGAACCCAAATCTGTCTGCTCAGTGTTGTGCCCAGATTGTAAACCCCAGAGAGACCACCAAGGACGAGCATACCAGAATGCAAAAGCAAGGTTTATCTGTTACAAGTCCTGACAGGGAACTCAACTCAAGCCATCTCAAGTGAGGCAGAGAAGAGTTATTTTTTCTTGGGGAAGTTATTTTTTATAGGCAAAACCCATAAAATTTCTTAGAGGGGAGGGGGTTAGTACGGGTCTATCCTTGATTGGTCCAGTTTTTCCTGGGCCTGGACTTTATCTTATTCTAGCTTATCTGTTTGCCCTGTCAGGAGTTTTACAACTCCTCTCCAGGGTCTGGTCATGTTATCTCCAGAGAGGTTACCATCAGACATCCTGACTCTGTTCTTTTGTTCCTGGGGCTGGTGCCATCATTTCTGGGGACTTGAAACTGGCCTGGGTCTATCTATATTAAGATATCTTTGTCTAAGACCCCCTTTTTGAGACAATAGAGTGAGGGTCTTGTGCCTAGATCATGTCCCCAAAGCCGCCACTGGAGACTTTAGGTACAGAATGCAAAAGTAAGGTGTTTTCTAAGTTTACAAGCCTCCAGGGAGGCTCTTCCAAATCTCTCACTCACAGCAGGGAGGTTGGAAGAAGCACTCCCCTTTCTTTGTGAGGCTAGTTCTTAAAGGCACAGACCATATAATTTATTTTAACCTGCCTCCCTTTTTAGTCTTTTGGTCGAATATCCTGACTGTGTTTTCCAAAGTCCCTGTAGCAGATACAGCCACCTGGGGAAAAGGGGTCTAAGTTCTTATCTACACTTAGGAATCCTGGTTTAAGCTTCTCTTTGTCTGTAGGGGATAAAGTGGAGGGTTTTACTGAGGTATCGCACTCAGTGTTATCTATTTCAAGGGCATAGGACAGCACATGGTACAGTACAGAGCTCCTTGTCTTCTCAGTAAGTGAACAGAACAAAAGGACATTTTGTAACTTAACGACAGGGAAATAATTTCTCACCTGCTAAGAGTTTCGCTGGATTTGCTGCCTTCAGTGGATTCCCTCAAGGAATTGTTACTTCTGTTGGTAGAAGAACAGAGAAATTAAAGACAATGTTATAAAGCTGGTCACAGTGGCCTAGGCCTTTAATCCCAGCACCTCTGCGAATTCCAGGCCAGCCTGGTCTACATAGTGAGTTCCAGGACATGAGACCCTGTCTTGAAAAAATAAAAAGAAAACAAACATAGAATGTTATTTTCTTCTTAATATAATAAAAATCTGTGAGAGAAATAATTTATGTATTAGTGGAGGTAGGTGCTGGGAATTGAACCCAGGGTTGTGTGCAAGAACAAGCTACATCCTAAACTCAGTTTCTTCTTAAACTGCCGCCAGCTTTATGAGAAAGCGCGTTTTCATTTGAGCACGAATTTGGGGCAGTTACAGACTCAGAAGGTTGAGGATGAAGCTCCTGCTTTTCTGGGTGGAGAAAATGTACAGTCAAAAGAAGACAGCTGTGAGATGCTCAGCAAGAAAAGGAGCCTCCTGCCAAGGCCCACGGCCTGAATCTGATCCCTGGAGCCCACACGGCGGCGTAAGGAGAGAAGCGACTCCTGCAAGCTGTCCTGTGGCGCGTGCACGCGCGCACACACACACACACACACACACACACACACACACACACACACACACACACACACACCATAAATAAATATATGTAGGGAAAAATGTTTTAAAAGGGGAAGTGAACCATTGGGAATTGAAAGCAATCAGTTGGGGACTAAAGACAGCTTAGTACAGTGCTTGCCTGTCAGGTACAAAGCTCTGAGTTTGATCTCAGCACCATGTAAATGGGGAGCGTGGCCCCTGCCTATAATCCTATCAATCAAGCGGTAGAGGCAGGGGGACCAGGAGAAGTTTAAGGTCACCATTCCTGGCTGTACACGGGAGGAAGAGGACTAATCTGGTCAGAAGAGCAGGCTGTGTTGTAGGTTATGGCTGTGATCAAACACCATGACCAGCAGCAGCCTGGAGGAATGTGCTTATTTTGCTTTCACATCACAGTTCATCCTTGAGAATCAGGGCAGGAACTCAAGATAGAAACCTGGAGGCAGGAACTGAAGCGGAGGCCATGGAGGGATGCTGCTTACTAACTTGCTCCTCATGGCTTGCTCAACCTGCTTTCTCTAACAACTCAGGACCGCTGGCCTAGGGATGGCACCACCCCCTGTGGGCTGAGACCTCCCCCATCAGTCATTCCTCAAGATGGGCTTGCCCACGGGCCAGTTTTATGTGGCACTTTCTCAGCTGTGGTTTCCTCTTTTCAATCAACTCTCGCTGCTATCAGGTTGACTTAAAACTGGCCAGCACAGGCTAGCGCTACAAGTCAGGGAGTTTTCACTGCCAGGCCGAGGGGCCAGTGTTCACTGTAGCAGGCAGAGATGAGGGAACAATGGGTTCTGTGTCTTCTCTAATAATGGATTAATATTAGACTTTTTTTTTTTTTTGCTAACTTTTTCTCAAGAATTGTCCTTTTAGGGTTTTATAGAGTGTTACAAGTTTTCTTCATGTTATTTTTTATGATTTCATTTAGACTTCAGCTTTTCAATTATTGATGAATATAGGATTATCTTTAGTAAGAGTCTTACAATCATTCATTGTTTCTGTTGTAACTTCCTTCTGGATCACCCTTCAAAGTTACAGAAACCACGGTAAATATGTGTAAATGTAGACAAAGTCCTTTGGTATGGCATACCACACAAACAGTTCACATGGATAAACATCAGTGTTTTGTCTGGATGCTGAATGTACTAAGTCCCGTGAGTTAAGACTTAGTCCCCAGCACGGAACTACAGGAAGGCAGTGGAGCCTTCAGGAGGTGGGGCCTTGTGGGCAGTTCATAGGTCACTGGGTGGGACATCCAAGGGAGCTGTCATCCCTGGCCTTCTCTCCTTTGCTTCCCAGCGGTGAGGTGAGCAGTCCGCCTCAGTCGCCTTGCCGTTTGCCATCTGATACCCTCAATGGAGTCCCAAAGCTATGGGTGTGCCTGACTGTGGGCTAGAACCTTCGGGATGGGGTGCACATCAACTTCTACTCTGGTAAGTTATCTCGGACACTTTTATAGTGACAGAAAGCTGAGGACCACAATCAGCAAGATTTAAAATAAGCAAAAGAAAGGAAAGGAGAAGAGAGGAGAGGCAAGGCTTTCAGTTGATTTCTAGACCCTGAAGTCCTTTTTAGAGTTAAGCATTGAACAGCTTTCCTTCTCTGAAGCCAATACGCACAACAAGTTCCATGAAAACTATGCAAACCCACTTCCCAGCTTCCCAGGCCACAGAAAATATTCCTGGCTAGTGAATCCGACTAAGTCTGATGCTCTCACCTGTGGCAGAGTTCTGATCTCAGGCTCGATTCCGTGATGCAGTCTCTGACTCTATCATCTCTGTAGACAGATAAACTCAGTTAACTACAGACACATGCATTTCTGCATTCTTGGTCTGTTAGAAATAATCACTCACTCATGCTTAATTTTTCTTTAAGTTACAACTGTATTTTAAGCAACCAGGCAAATTTGACAAGAGCCAGCTAGTTCTGGATTCAGCTCAGATAATGCTTTCTTCCAGGGATTGGTTTCTGGGTTTCAATTTATTGTTGTTTTTAATAGGTTGGAGCTGTGTAGCCCTGGCTGGCCTGGAACTCGTTATGTAACCAGGCTGGCCTCTAACTGGCAGCAATGCTCCTGTCTCTGCACCACAAGTGCTAGGATTCCAGGCATGCATCACGACAAGGGCTTTCTTTCATGCATTCTTCAGCATTAGACAGATGTTAGATGTCAGTGACAAGGCCGTTTGTAGAGTTACAGAAAACTGACCCAAATTCTCACCAAATACGTTTTCTGATACAGTCCCGATACAGCTCAGGGGCAGAGATGGATGCTGACCGCAACTGATGGGAAGCCATGGTAACCCTGTAGACTCCAGTGTTGGGTCACCAGTGCTCAGGGCAGAGCTTGTACCTCTGGCGTCAATCTATTCAATACCGTCCTGGCACAGATGGCCATCAGAGTTACAAGAAAAGTGAAGTGCTCAGCCTGGTGTGGCAGCACATGCATCCACACTCTGGATGGTGAGGCAGGAGGATCAAGAGTTCAAAGCCAGCCTGGGATACATAGGAAGACTCTGTGGTGCTGGACGCCCTTAATCCCAGCAGGGGCAGGCAGATAACTGTGAGTTTGAGGCCAGCCTGGTTTACAAGGGAGTTCCAGGACAGCCAGGGCTACACAGTGACTATGTCTCATTCCCCGACACACAGAAAAGAAAGTGGTCTGCAAGTCAAAGCCTTCTTTGCTGGAATAACCAACAGAACATTTCTGACATTTTATGACTGAGGTAATGCAGTGTCATGATAGGTAATCAATGTATTCCTAATGTTTTACTGTTATTATTAACAATTAGATAAATCCAGCTAATGTTGGCATTTGGGTTAAATATACATTCTCAGGATATCTTAAGGACCTAGAGATATGTTATATAGAGATATTTCTTCAGAAAAATTTACTTTCAGATATTTGCCATATAAGCACATGAATACAAAAATAAGATTAGCACCAACGTAGATACCACGTTAAATTCTTTAGCAGAAGTTAATTTAAGTGACAATATGAGAGCATTTGAAAAGCACACAGGAGTCTCACTGACCTCTGCCGACGTGGGCAGGAGGGCTGGTGGACTCATCTGTTTTGGATGAGACATCCTATTAATTTGTCATGAACAGCCAGAGACCTAGGCTTTTCCTATTAGCGTATTCCTTGAGCGTTCCTAGTTCTCAGTGTGTATAGTTTTCTAGCTTCACAATGGACTGGGTGCTGCGCCCAAATCAGCTCTTTGAGATTTGTTTTTTCATTTGTAAAATGAGATAAGAAACATTGTCCCACCTTGTCACAACTGGTGGTGCATACTCAATTACAATTATGGTCATGCGATCTCTTGGGAATCATAAATCACTACAAATGACCACTGACTAGCACTGCCTATCGGTCTCTTTCTGGACTGACTGTGTGTCCATTTGCCCTTGGGGTTGGCCTCATTGATTGGCTTAACCTCTCCACCTTCAGGCTGCTTTTCCTGGTGACTTCACATTAACCCTTGACCTTCCAGATAGGAACATGTGGATGACCCAGTGGTGACGCCCGAGAGGAGCACTGCCGTTACCAGCATGCAGTCTCACGTGGCCACCTACAGCGCTCCAAGGGACGCCGTCCTTCCGTCCTCCTCCGTCTTGCTCAGAGGCATGGCCGGCTCCTCATTGATCACACTTCTCAGCTCCTGGAGAAGCTGTTTCAGGTCCCTCGTGGGGTCTTCCTTCAGGGTGTTGTTTTTCATGGAGTGCTGGTTAAAACAACGCACAAAGACTTAGTGTTTCCTATCTGTACGCTATATTCTCTTCTGAAATGAATTCGGCTGCTGAAAGACTTAGGGAAGAGCAGAATCAATGACGGTTTATTTAGCAGTGCACAAGTCTGTTTCAACTACTAGTCATATAGACAGCACCGAACTTTTATTTAAACAGTACTTGCAATGGTTCTGATGATCCTGTTGCCATTCTGAAGACAGGACTTTTAAAAGTAAAAACGTGAGTATTATAACTGACAGATGGAACAAGTTTTTTTCTTGTCTTTTCTTTCTTTGTTAAGGGTTAGAGCTGGCTTCTGATTATAAGGAATTCAGAGAAAACTTGAATTTATATTGTCCATGTTTTTTCTTGTGTTTTGAAAGTATAAAAAGTTAAACTAAAAATTTTACCAAGTTACTAACATTTTAACTAGAGGGACTAAATAAAGGTATTTTAGGGTTAATGAAATATTAACAATAAGTTTATTAAGGTATAACATAAAGCCAGCAGTTTTTGTCTTGGTGAAGTATTAAATACACTGCACTTAGCATGTGATATGCTATTTATTTTACCGTCTGTGTTTCTCTGTTATATGAAACATGCCTGTGCTGGGACTAACAGGAGAACTGGATATAATACAATTAAATAATTCAATTTAATATTTTCTCTTATCATTAATCCCAATGACTTTTTTTTATGTTTTCTAAGAAAATAACAGGGAAGAAAATATTTTTTCATATGGACTCCATTGGATTCCTAGGAAATTGCATAAATCTGAAATTTAGTCATTGAAAATGCTAGTTATAAACATTATTTTCATAAGTGACTTTTTCCCAACTTATATTACTCCCATATTACGCCATTCATTTTATGGATTACATGATTGCTTACTAACATGAGACAGGAAGCTGGCCGTAGACTGAGAGGATGGTACATTAGAATGAGACCGAGCTACGGATGCCGGCTGGAGAAGGCGAGGTTTCATTGAAGGATTAGAGGTGTATCCAGGGCCCTGAAGTTCCTACAGACAATGCAGATGTGAACAGATGTGAACAGAGTAATGTTAACCTACAGCTACAAAGAACTGTGAAATCAAATTGTTTTTTAATTTCACAGGCAAAATCTATTATTGAAACTTTAAAACACTGAGTAACTTAAAATATACTTCTGAAAATATACACATTTCATTATAAAAGTACTTTTTAAAAAAATATGTTTTGTCATGTAAATTATTTCACAAATAAGCCAAACATTTATCCTTTGGGTCTTTGGTTAACTCGACATCTGTGCGTGGAAAACTCTTTCCTTACATATCCCCAAGGCAGGCGCTTGTGGAACATTGTTTCACTTAATTTTTGTAACTAAGACTAAAATGTGATGTTTCGGTGTTATCCTATATGAAAAGTATGGGTACAGTGGGTAGCAATACTTCCACAGACTGTGTAAATATAGCAGATGACATAGAAAATACATTTAAATGTAAACTATGTAGGGACCGGGAAGCTGGCCCGGATGGTAGGGGGCTTGTGGTACAAGCTCAAGGACTTCAACGTCCAGCACTCTCGGAATACGCCAAGTGTGGTGGCCTGAGTCTGGAATCCCAGAGCTGGGTGGTGGAGAGTGATGGGTGCCGGGCCTTGCTGGGCAGTCAGCCTAACCTAATTACTGCGTACCAGATTCAGTGAGTGTTGTGTGATATTTTGTTTGTGTTCTGACAAATAGAGCTTGCCTGGAGATCAGAGGGTGGAGCTAGCTACTAGTTAACCATAGAGGCCAGGTGATGGAGGCTCACACCTTTGATCCCAGCACTCAGGAGGTGGAGACAGGATCTTGGCCCCCTTTTGGTCTGAGGATCTGGAGAAATAAGAAGTCACTAGTGGCTGCTTCTCTGCTTCTCTGATCTTTCAGGTTATTATCCCAATATTTGACTCCTGGATTTACTGATAAGACTAATTAGGTTCACACTTCAAGTGAGAGATCCTGTGGAGAAGTGACTGAGGAAGAAACCTAACATTGACTTCTGACCTCCACAGTGCTCACTTAAAAACATATGAATACGTACACGCATTCACATGGGGGCACACGAGCTCGCACACACACACACACACACACACACACACACACACACCCAGAAATGTACATAAAGAAAATATCCCAGAGTATCAAGCACAGGCACTGTTTCTGCTTAGATCATCTATGATGAAAACCCCCTTACTTTCACATCCAGAGTGTGCTGAAGCTTTAGACGCACGGATTCTTGCTCCTGGCGCTGTATGATGTCCTGGCATTCTGCAAACTGCAAAGACGCCTACAATCAAGCAACCATAAGTGTTTATCCTCCATTCTTTATGCACGTGTACTTCCTTAACCAACTCAAGGAAAACCACCCTCCACCCCGGCACACTGTATTCTAATGATCCATTTATCTGTTGCATTCAGTCATGTGGCCTATCTTATCCAATATATCCTTGGCAAACACACAATAATTAGTATGAGTGAATGAACAAAGGATGAAATTAGCAAAAAGTTTTATCAAAGAATAAAACTTCACAGGCTGGGCTCAGAAGTCAGGCCTGTAGTCCTAGGACACAGGAGGCAAAAACGGGAAGATCAGTAGTTCAATGCTACCCTGGGCTATATAGCAAGTGTGAGGCCATATTCAAAAATTCCAGATTACAGCTCAGATTCAGAAGAGCATGTTTCAAGAAACAAAGCTGGCATAGTCAGATCACAGATTATTTTATCTAAGCAGAAAGGTCTGGTTTCTTAGGAATTGATGATTGGTTTTGACGCAGTTTGAGGTTTCCAGGGTTTGGGAGTAACAGGGAGACAGTTTTACCCTGTGTGACAAATGATCAACACAGGGACAGGCCTTCTCCATTCGCCTGTTTCCTTCCCGCCTTTCCAGACCCAACACAGTGTCAGACATCAGCAGCATCACTTTATTAACATTTAAGAGGCTGTGTTCCGACTAAAGTCCAGTTACTTTTGATGGTAGGTTAGGTGCTCATGCAGGCATGTTACTAAGGATAGCAAGGACACGTTATATCTACTGCTCCTCTGACTTGTGTTAGCCTGAAAATGGTTATTTTTCTGGGGGAAAAAAAGTTTGCTATTATGACTGGAGTCTAAACTGTTCCTCACAGAGCATGGAAGCTTTAGGAGGTGGGCCCAGCAGACAGAAAGGCCTCTAGAGACAGAACAGGCCTTTCCTGACTCTGGCTTCACACTTGGCTCCCTGGTCTGCCATGATATAAGGTGTGGCTGCCATACTTTCCACTACCATGGGGGGCTGAAAGAAACATGAAATCATGAACAAAAATAAAGCTCCACTGCTTCTGCTAGGCAGTTCAGTGACAGCCACACTGAGCGCCCACTGCATACGCTTGGCTGTGAGTTTTAAAGTGAGGCTCCTCTTACGTGACAGCTTGCCTCTGCTGTAAGACTGGGATGCGAGGCACATCACTTGGTGGCCCAGCACTTCCGCTGAGAACTACCCTATCCGGCTGTTATCTGCAGGCTAACCTCATCTGCTCAGTCAATAACTACCTTGTCAAGAGCGACCTCCATGTTCGCAACCTTCTCCTTCAAGCGCCGTTCCTGAGACCGCAGCACTTCCAGCTCCCCGGCCATCTTGTTTTTCTCTGTTGCTACGGTACTCAGCTCCTGGCTGAGCTTACTCTTCTCTTCTTTCAAAAAGTGTTTCTCCTGTAATTACAGAAGAGAACGTAGCAGGAGTAATTGCTGGAGCCTAAAACGCCCCTCAGAGGACTCGAGTTAGACACATTTTCATCTCTACTGGTATTCCTCCTAGGGTCCAGAGACTTTGCATACATCTACAGAGTACGAAGGAACCGTGCATCACAAAAACAGTATTTTGGTGCAGCAGGACTGAATTACGGCATGCTAAATTTTACTAAAATTTACCTTAAATAGTAAGATATTTAAAGAAGATGCATTTATTTTGAAGGTCTCACGGGTTTCAATCTTGCTTCATGGTTGGATATTTATTTCATAAATGTTTACTGTAGATTGTGTGACAAAACCAAACAGGACAGGCAGCTCCTGCCCTGACGTCACTGTCAGTGGAACGGTGACAATAAACTTGCTAATATAGTGTCCTTGATATTAAACAACAATGTCATTCAATTTGGTTTTCTCCTTTAGAAAAGTACTGTGGGACAAATACAAAAACAGGGCATGGCTAACTGTCAAGGTCAAACACAGGCATCGTGTCCTCTAGTCTGTTTCTTTGTGTATTATTTTTCATAACGAAAACGTTTGCTATGAATGAGTCAGGAAGTGTTGTCATGGCAACACACTTTCTATTGCTTTTTTCCCCCTTTCCTGATTGGCTTGGACAGGAACATCTGTAGAATGGAGGATGGTGGGTTTGCTTTCCAAGTCTCTTGTTCTATTTGGGAGAATTCCTTTGAGCTGTGGGGACACCTGTCTCACATGGAGGCAGATGTGGGCTGCTGGGGACACCTGTCTCATATGGAGGCAGATGTGGGCTGTGGGGACACCTGTCTCACGTGGAGGCAGATGTGGGCTGAGGGGACACCTGTCTCACGTGGAGGCAGATGTGGGCTGTGGGGACACCTGTCTCACGTGGAGGCAGATGTGGGCTGAGGGGACACCTGTCTCACGTGGAGGCAGATGTGGGCTGAGGGGACACCTGTCTCACGTGGAGGCAGATGTGGGCTGTGGGGACACCTGTCTCACGTGGAGGCAGATGTGGGCTGAGGGGACACCTGTCTCACGTGGAGGCAGGGGTGGGCTGACTTTGGGCAGCAACTTCACAAAGCCCTAATTACCATCAATCAAGAAAAGCACTACTTTAGAGTTCCAAGGGGAAATAATGAGGAGAAAGAGAAAAGAATATATTCAGGAAAAGAGAAAAGGAGGAAGGAAAATGGGAGAGAACAGAGAAAAGAGAAACAAGTAGGTCCATGTGATGAAGGGGGCATACAAATCTATGTACCTTCTAAAGTACCCCAGGGGCTCATTGTTGGCAATAAACTAATTAATAGACTATTAGTGATAAATATAAATAACGGATAAAGTAATTTAGTAACTGACTATTTTCACTTGTACCATTTTTAAATTTTTAATGATTTATTTTAATTTTATGTGCATTGGTGTTTTGCCTGCATGTGTCTGTGTGAGGGTGTCAGACCCTCTGGAACTGGAGCTACAGACAGCTGTGAGCTGCCACGTGGTCACTGGGAATTGAACCCGGGTCCTCTGGAAGAGCAGCCAGTGCTCTTACCGCTGAGCCATCTCTCCAGCCCCATGTTCTTTCTTTTGCATGTTCATTTCGGTCAGTTCTGTTACAAATATGAGAATGTAAATTTGCGTCAGACTGACATCAGACAACATCGAACATAAACACAAATTTCGTGTTTGCTATTGAACATTTTTTATTCAATAATTGTGAAGACTCCACCTGACTAACCAGAGTTGTGTAGGAATACACCAACAGCTGTAGCCCTCCAGCCCCCACACACGTTCTTCAAACGTGTGTATCAGCTTCCTCAGTTTACCCTAGATTATGAACATTTGGTCCTTCATCCCTTCACAGTAATGTACAGTTTCACGAGCGAATTCCAGTTCTCTTTTCAAGATAAAAAGGCCACCTCTACCATAGTGTGTGTGTGTGTGTGTGTGTGTGTGTGTGTGTGTGTGTGTGTGTGTGTGTGTTTTCGTTTTCTTATCTGGGGACCAAAACGGGGCCTTGCCCTTCTAGCTAAGTAGCAAGTGCTCTCTCACTGAGCACTGAGCGGTCCGCGGCCACTGTGGTACTGAACAACTTCATCTGTGCCCATCTGTGCCCATCTGTGCCCCTGCTGTCTGCTCCTCTAGACCTCGCTGATCCTCTACGTCCGGCAGCATCTATTGCATAATTCTTTACATGGTTGTTTCCCGAAGACACCGGCGGTATTGACTATATGTTGTTTATGACTCTTTCCTGCCTCCACAGCAATGTCCCTCTGACCATCCGGCACTGACACTGGCTGTCCTGTGAGACCCCCTGCAGGGGCTGGAGGTGGCCCCGCGGTTTAGAGCATTTGTTGCTCTTGCAGAAGACCCAGGTTTGGTTCCCAGCTCACAACCACCCATAACTCCATTCCCGGGGCATTTGACACAGTCTTCTAACCTGTGCACACACATGGTACACATACACAAATACATATATATGGGCAGGCCAAACAGCCATATAGATAATAAATCAAAAAGTTACATTTGCATTTAAAAGTCCTCTCTAATGTTCCTTCTGGAACTTACCCTCATTCTCTCCATCAGAGATTTCTCCCCAGCTGCACTTCCTGCACCGCGTCCTCTTCTGCCGTATAGTGAGTTAACAAGCAACTTTGCTGGTTTCTCAGGACAGAGACTCACCTTGTTGGCACTTGTTACGGCCTCTTCTAGAAACTGCACCTTGCTCTGCAGGGCATCTATCTGACCCCTCTTGGCTGTGATTTGCTTCTGCATGCCCATTGCCACCTTCATGGCTGCGGGAAAGATGCAAGTCGTACATGTTGAGAGGCTGGCTACTGTAACGTGTGACAAGAGGGCACATGAGAGTCACTGAGGCCCCCGGAAGTGCAAACTAAAATATCAGGGAACAAAGTCTCTAGGGTTACATTGTCACTGCTACAAATTCCCAGAGAGTCCCGACTACAAAATCTATGTGGTGATGTGCTGTGTTTCTTGGCTATTGGAGTTGACTTCAGTGACTACGATTAGTTACATGTTTTCATCGATAATAATCACACTGAACAAATTTATATACAAATAGGGAACACACATAAAAATAGTCATATATGTTTGACCAAGATGATTTGTTTCAGAAACCCGTGTTTAAAATATCATTTAAGACATGTGCTACTAACAAACTTTTAAAAGACTCCAGGGATATCACAACCGTTTCATTCTCAGAGTTATTGTCACATTCTAGAACTCATTACAGTCTCAATAGTAAAAATGCCACAGAAGCACAGAAATGGTTGTTTTGGGAAAGGTGATGGTGTTTTAATTTTTAAAGACTTCTTTCTTTCTCTCTTTCTTTCTTTTTTTTAAAGTTCAGCCAATAGCTTAGGCTTGTTTTTTTAGCTAGCTCTTATAACTTAACCCATTTCTTTTCTTTTTTTTTGGCTTTTCAAGACAGGGTTTCTCTGTGTAGCTTTGCGCCTTTCCTGGATCTCACTCTGTAGACCAGGCTGGCCTTGAACTCACAGAGATCCGCCTGGCTCTGCCTCCCAAGTGCTGGGATTAAAGGTGTGCGCCACCACTGCCCGGCTAAGATTTATTTCTTTAATTTTATATGTATAAGCTTTTTTGCCTACATTTATGTATGTGCACCACATGTGTGTCTGGTGCCTGTGTGGACCAGAAGAGGGCGTCAGATCCCTTAGAACTGAAGTCATAGACGGCCATGAGCCACCTATGTGAGAGCTGGCAATCGCACCCTGGTCCTCTGCAAGAGCAACATGTGCTCTAAACCACTGAGCCATCTCTCCAGCACCAGATGAGAATGTTCCTCAGAATCCTTAGGACATGGCAAGCCACTGAAAAGACAGGAGAAGGCTGTCTTTACATAGAATTTTAAAGTCAGAAGACCTTATCTTTTATTTAAAAGTCAGTTGAGGGAATAGGTTTGAAACTGATATTGCTTTGAGTCAGACCTGGCTATAAATTAGAAGTTAAAAAGAAAAAGGAAAATATACTATTTGTTGAAAACAAAACATCAGAAAAATCCTGAGATTTTTTTTTTCATTAACAACATATTGTTCTTGCCAGGTGTGGTTAGGCACTCCTTTAATCCCAGCACTCAGGAGGCAGGTGGATCTCTGAGTTTGAGGCCAGCCTGATCTACATAGCAAATTATAGCTAGTCAGGGCTACAAAATGAGACTCTGTCTTAAAAAAAATTCTCATAATAATCTGCCAAAATCCAGGTCTATAATTCAATAGTAATGCACTATTTTTTTAAAATAATATTTTTATTTATTTTTTGAAAATTTTTAACTTTTATACAATGATATTTTTAATCATATCCTTTCATAATTACCTCCTTCCAACCCACTGGAGTGGCTCCTACCGCATCCTTCCTTCACTCTCAGACAGGGTCATGTATATCCCAGACTGGCCTTGAATCTGTTGTGTAGTTAAAGATGACCTTGAACTTCTGATCCCCTGTTTCCATCTCCTCAGGGCTGATAATTTAGGGGTCTGCCATCAGGCCCAATTTATTTGGTGCTAGGGATTTGAACCTAGCAATCTCACTCACATGGTATGTGTATGGTCAGTTCACTCTCACTCACATGACACATACATGGTCAGTCCACTCTCACTCACATGACACATGTATGACCAGTCCACTCTCACTCACATGACACATGCATGGTCAGTCCACTCTCACTCACATGACACATGTATGGTCAGTCCACTCTCACTCACATGACACATGTATGGTCAGTCCACTCTCACATGACACATGCATGGTCAGTCCACTCTCACTCACATGACACATGTATGGTCAGTCCACTCTCACTCACATGACACATGTATGGTCAGTTCACTCTCACTCACATGGCACATATATGGTCAGTCCACTCTCACTCACATGACACATGATGGTCAGTCCACTCTCACTCACATGACACATGCATGGTCAGTTCACTCTCACTCACATGACACATGTATGGTCAGTTCACTCTCACTCACATGGCACATGCATGGTCAGTCCACTCTCACTCACATGGCACATGTATGGTCAGTTCACTCTCACTTACAGGATACGTACATGGTCAGTCCACTCTCACTCACATGGCACATGTATGGTCAGTTCACTCTCACTTACAGGATACGTACATGGTCAGTATGGCCAGCAAGTACAAAGGTACAAGTGTGATAAAACCCCTCATCTAGTTCTTCTATTATCAAATCCCGTCTCATTCTTATCTTGCTTCTAATAGTCACTGATCTACAGTGGCAATCCACATGTAACAAATACGAGGTTGAGTGGAAATTATCAGTGGCTTACATTTCCATCCTTAAAAATAAGGGGAGACAATGAGCTTTGCTAGAAATTACTGAAGTAGCCATAGGGAGAAAAGGACTGACGTGTTTTCAGATATGTCAGGACTAAAGCACGTGGCAATGTCCCTTAAAACACAGCAGAAACACTGCTTCGTACGCCCTTCACTAACGCCATGTGTACTTCTCTCATGACCTGGCCCCGTGACGAGGTGATCCAGGTTTGTGTTCTAATGAATCCAGACACGGGAATTAAAGCAGAGGAGGGAGGCAGGGAGGAGGGAGGAGGAGGGAGGCAGGGAGGAGGGAGGCAGAAGGCAGGGAGGAGGGAGGCAGGGAGTAGGGAGACAGGAGGCAGGGAGGAGGGAGACAGGAGGCAGGGAGGAGGGAGACAGGAGGCAGGGAGGAGGGAGACAGGAGGCAGGGAGGAGGGAGGCAGGGAGGAGGGAGACAGGAGGTAGGGAGGAGGGAGGCAGGGAGGAGGGAGACAGGAGGCAGGGAGTAGGGAGACAGGAGGCAGGGAGGAGGGAGACAGGAGGCAGGGAGGAGGGAGGCAGGGAGGAGGGAGACAGGAGGCAGGGAGGAGGGAGGCAGGGAGGAGGGAGGAGGGAAGCAGGGAGGAGGGAGGCAGGGAGGAGGGAGGCAGAAGGCAGGGAGGAGGGAGGCAGGGAGGAGGGAGGCAGGGAGGAGGGAGACAGGAGGCAGGGAGGAGGGAGACAGGAGGCAGGGAGGAGGGAGGCAGGGAGGAGGGAGACAGGAGGCAGGGAGGAGGGAGGCAGGGAGGAGGGAGACAGGAGGCAGGGAGGAGGGAGGCAGGGAGGAGGGAGGCAGGAGGCAGGGAAGGGGGAGGCAGGAGGCAGGGAGGAGGGAGGCAGGAGGCAGGGAGGAGGGAGACAGGCCGTACCGTGGCCGTCAGAGCCTTCCATGGTCTTCAGCGTGTTCCTTGTCTGCTCCAGCTCGGACTGGGCAGACTTCAGCTGCATCTTTAGTTTGTTTGTAGTGGTTTCCATTTCTTCACTTTTGTTTCGGAAATTCCTCTTCAAGACTTCATAGTCCTCTATACAACATAATAGCCAACATTTGTAATTAGTAATCATCTTAGATTACTATCTAAGATGTTATTAGTAACAGCATCTTAGAGGCTGGAAGAAAACTCCGTTCATCAGCCCTCATTGTTGCAGCCGTGAGATGCACACATGCATTCCAGGGGTCTGCTGCACTTTGCTTTTAGCTGGCTCTTCCTTTACCTGCCTTCATTCAAGCTCCTCCCCAGCCTCTGTACTTAGCTCACATCTGTCATGTCTTTGTTGCGGGATATTTGATCACACTGTGAAAACCCAGACTGTGTTAATAAAATCAACCTTGGATCAGGGGGCGGAGCCAGCAACTAATTGACAGGAATTAGTCATAGAGAGGACAGAGAAGCCAGGAAGATGGGTATAGACATACAGAGGAAGGAGAAGGAAGGGACTTTGAGTTTTGGGATCTCTTTAGATTGGGATGGCTAGAGAGCTGCTCTCTCATTGGCCAAAAAGGAAGGTCAGCTGGTTGCTTCTTGGCCTCTCTGAGCTAGCAGGTTTTCACCCCAACATCTGACTCCTGAGTCTGTACTGGTAAACAGAATGACAGAGACTTAGTTAAAAACTACATTTGGTGGCAGTGACAGAGCCAGTGCTGGCAGGACTGTAACTCCCACTTGAGCACCCTTAGTGGCAGGGACGCTGACTGTGGCCTTGGGGCCTCAGATCGTAATGAAAACATCAGTAGATTCCCGTGCAGCCGCTAAGCCAACAGAAAAACAAGTCTTCTTGTTTTTGTTGTTGTTGTTTGTTTGTTTTTTGAGTCAGTCATCTATCTATCTAGAGACAGGAGCTCACTAATAAGGTAGCTCTGGCTAGCCTGGAACTTTCTATATAATTCCAGACTAGGCTAGCCTTGAACTCACAGAGATCCACATGCCTCTGTGTCCAAGTGTTAGGATTAAAGCCATGTGCTACATGCCCAGCTTTATGTCTTTTTCATCTTAAACCTTCTTCTTGGAAGACTCCAATCTTCATGACACCATTAATGACTTAAGACTCCCATGTGTCTTTTCAAAATTTATTTTTCAATTGACTTCCAAGTTCTTGCCTTCCTCCCACCCTAAGGCATTACATATTGAACCCAAGGCCTTGCCCATATAGGCAAGTACTTTACCACAGAGTTACACCCTTTATTTATCTATTTATCTATATATTTATTCACTATCTACCTAGTAACTATCAAAATGCCTGGCACACAGTCAATATTCTATCATAAATGAAGGAAGAGACTCACAAGACCCTACTCACAGCTGAGGAATGATTGACAGTTGATTGCTGCTGAGGGAAAGCTGTTTTTTTCCCCCCCGAGGGGTGCAGCCTTAGTAGGTTGTCTATGCTTCATTGAAGCAACACTAATTGGACTCAGTGGGTTATAAAAAATAAAAAGACATGAAGTTGAGAGATGGAAGAGTTCTAAGAAGAGTAGGAGAGTGACCAAAATACATTACATACTGTCTGAAAATCTCAAAGAATAAATACATTAAAAATACTTGGCACAAACTCACCCACCACACATTCTATTTACCTATGTGTACATGATAGAGATTTTGAGAAGGTAAGACAAGGTCTCATGTAGTCAGGCGGTCCTAAACTCACCACATTGCCAAAAGTAACCATGAACTCCTGATTCTCCTTGTCTCCAACTCCCAAGTGCATCACACCCAGCTATGACACAGATTTACACACCGAACTCTAGCTCCACAGATCCCAAGTGCATCACACTCGGCTATGACACAGATTTACATACCGAACTCCAACTCCACAGATCCCAAGTGCATCACACTCGGCTATGACACAGATTTACACACCGAACTCCAGCTCCACAGATCCCAAGTGCATCACACTCGGCTATGACACAGATTTACACACTGAACTCCAGCTCCACAGATCCCAAGTGCATCACACTCGGCTATGACACAGATTTACACACCGAACTTCAACTCCACAGATCCCAAGTGCATCACACTCGGCTATGACACAGATTTACACACCGAACTTCAACTCCACAGATCCCAAGTGCATCACACTCGGCTATGACACAGATTTACACACCAAACTCCAACTCCACAGATCCCAAGTGCATCACACTCAGCTATGACACAGATTTACACACCAAACTCCAACTCCACAGATCCCAAGTGCATCACACTCAGCTATGACACAGATTTACACACCAAACTCCAACTCCACAGATCCCAAGTGCATCACACTCAGCTATGACACAGATTTACACACCAAACTCCAACTCCACAGATCCCAAGTGCATCACACTCGGCTATGACACAGATTTACACACCAAACTCCAGCTCCACAGATCCCAAGTGCTGCCTCATACCGACTGCTTCTGCCTCACTCTTTGCTCCCACGCCTGCCTCTTCCCTAGTTCCCTCGTTTCTTGTTGCTATTGTTTCTCAGTCCCACAAAGTAAAAACCTAGAAGAAAGGCTCCAGTCACTAAGTTCTACTGATGCAACCCCTTTGTCTTGTGTGGGGTGGGGAAGTGGAGGTGTGCATGTTTTTTGTTTGTTTTGAGAAGGATCTCACTATATAACTCTGGGATGTCCTGGAACTCACTGTATAGACCAGGCTGGCCTTGAACTCACAAAGATCCATGCCTCTTCCTCCTGAGTGCTGGAATTAAAGGTGTGTACCACCAACTACCACCCAGGTAATCTTAATTCTTTGCTCCTCTTCCATTCCGGCTGCCCCGCCTCTGTTCAAGTCCTCATCATAGGGACTTCTCCTTTCGGGAGTTTCGCATCATTCTGTTTATACGTGTCAGTTTATTAAACCTTTAATCAAATAATTTGACTCAAAGGATGCACGATTCCCATTTCCACAAAAGCAAAACTGTACAATCACCATGATTTCTGCTGAACACCTCAGGAGGCCTGGAGTCTGGATACCTCACCCTACTCTTGAAACTAAGGATTGAGTAAATAATGGTTAGTAAAACCAAGACGTAGAAGCTCTTCATGGAGGACTGTGAGACTGCACATGACTGGAGCAGCGTGGCTATCTGCATTTGTCGTGTAAGATTAGACACTCTTCTTCCTTACCCGTGTGGGTGCCCGTGCTGGACTCCCCAGCATTTACTAGAGCGCAAACTGAAGGGACGCACCTGAGAGACTGTTTAGTTCAGTCCTGCTGGTCTTCACCTCGTTCAAGAGCTGATCTCTCTCTTGTCGGATGTCCTTCACTGCCCGGAGCCGCTCTGAGCCTGCATTGACCAGCTTCACCTTTTCCAGTTCTAGGTCACTCATTCTGGCTTCAAGTTCCCGGATCTTTGCATCTTTTTTATCTTTTAAAATCTGTTCAGGACAAATACAAAGCACAGCAAAAGGAATAAAAGAATATGTACATGTATAGTAAGACAAACCAAACCAAACCTAGTATCCTCACAATTTATCTACTTTTACTTTTTTCAGTCCTTCTAGGATACTTATATAGTTTTCTTGCGATATAATACCCATG
Source organism: Peromyscus maniculatus bairdii (assembly GCF_049852395.1). NCBI lineage: Eukaryota > Metazoa > Chordata > Mammalia > Rodentia > Cricetidae > Peromyscus > Peromyscus maniculatus. The sequence goes on from NC_134861.1 coordinate 87,397,808, forward strand.
AGAAGCAACCTAGGTACATTTGGGGGTGGTGCTTTGGCTCCCCGTTTCTGAGGATACATCACGACAGGAAGGCATGGTAGCTGGAACTTCTCAGTCCACAGTGGCAGAAACACGCAGTGTGGCTTCCTCACATCTTGGCAGATCACAGAGCAGAGAGCTAAGGCCAGAACCCAAGGGGCTATTGAATTCAAGACCCACCTCCAGCCACCCATTTCTGCTAGCTAGGTCCCACAGGTTTTACAGCCATCCGAAACATCACCATCAACAGGGCCCAAGCCCTCCAACCGTGAGCCTGCAGAGGACATCCAGATGCAAACCCTAACGGCTGGCCAAAGGAAAACGCAGAAGGACAAAGCCCCCAAAGACCTTCAAATACACGAGCCTGCAGGGACATTTTACACTCACTCAGTAGAACATCACTACATCTGGATTTTACCATAAAACACCAATATAAGTGGTAGAGAGAGAGACGAAAGGAATACTTCACCATTCTTTTAGACTCAGATGTCTATTCCCAGGATCACCTGCCATAACCCACAATTATTCCTATTCTCTATTCAGTCATGCTGCAGTGGGTACTTTTCCATATGCTGGGGACACACAGAGAGCCAGGCCTAAGTGAGCGTGCACATGAGGTCTCCATCTTAGACTTCTCTTGCCTTACCCACGTCCCGAGCCTGGATACCACCCAAGTGACAGCTGTGTCCTCAAGTCCTCCTCAGTGAAGGGAGAGACAGGGAACAGCCATGTGTGACACATCAGAGAGAGACTGACAATGGAAAGGGAAGATGAAGGAGGGGTGGATGTGAGGGAGGGGTGGATGTGAGGGAGGGGTGGATGTGAGGGAGGGGTGGATGTGAGGGAGGGGCTGCTATTTGAGATGAACTGGAGTATAGAGAATTTAACACAGCAGGCCCGTTCCTGTCTGTCAGGTCTGCTCACAAGGCTGGTCCTTGCCTGGACTTTAGGAATTCAGGAAAGCTGTGGTGGTATGGAAGAAAATGGCTCCAAAAGGGAGTGGCACTATTGGGAGGTGTGGCTTTGTTGGAATAGATGTGGCCTTGTTGGAGGAAGTGTGTCACTGTGGGGGTGGGCTTTGAGGTCTCCCTGGCTCAAGCTACGCTCAGTGTGGTATGTAGTTCACTTCCTGATGTCTGGGATCAAATGTAGAACTCTCAGTTCCGTCTCCAGCAGCATGTCTACTTGTATACCACCATGCTTACTGCCATGAGGACAATGGACCAAACCTCTGGAATTGTAGGCCACCCCAATTAAATGTTTTCCTTTATAAGAGTTGCCGTGGTCATGGCATCTCTTCATAGCAATAGAACCCCTAAGACAGAAGTTGGCACCAGGGACTGGGGTATTGCTGTGGATAGGTCTGACCATGCTTTTGCTTGAAGGAATATGGACCTTTGAATGCTGTAAGTGCTGCTTAATGGGCCATCCTAGTGGAACATGGAAGACAGTGGCACTGAGGGTGATTTGAACTGCGGGGGCCTGGGTCAAGAGGTTTTAGAGGATAAGAATTTTAGTATGTTGTCTACAGATCATTCTTGTGATATTTTGGTGAAGAATGTGGCTGCTTTTTACCCATGTCCAAAGAGTCTGCCTGAGGCTAAAGTGAAGAGATTTGAATTAATTCCACTGGCAGAGGACATCTCAAAACAGCCTAGTATTGACTCTGTCTTGTGGTTATTAGTGTTAACGCTAATGAATATTTTTAATGAAAAGGAGCAAACTGAGAAAGGAAAAATACAAAATGCACAATTTTAGGAGAAAAAAAAAGTACCAGGGAGTGAAATGGAGCTAAGTCTGTATTTAAGGAGATAAACAGATTAAGAAATGTAATAAAGGGAATAGTGATGATCTTGGGGCAAGATCCCATCCAGCTAAATTTCCAATTTATGAAAAAGGATTAAAGAAAAACTTAGAGCCGGGTATGGTGGTACAAACCTTTAATCCCAGCACTTAGAAGGCAGAGGCTGGCAGATCTCTGAGTTTGAGGCCAGCCTGGTCTACAAAGCAAGTTCCAGAACAGCCAGGCTTAGGGAGTGAAGGAAACCATGGAAAACAGAAAGTTGGTGAAGATCTAATTGTACAAGGGGGCCATGTTCCAGCCCCGGCAAGCAGCAGAATTTGGCAGCTTTGGCCACATGGATCTGGCTTTAGAGTCAAGAAAGTAGATATAGCATCTTCCTCCATGACTAAGAAAAGCCATCTCTGAGGCCAGGTATGTATCAAAGGTGTCCCTGAATGGAGGGCCATTGTGTGAAACTGTGAAGTTGAAGCCTAGATTGCCTTGGAGACCCCAAGATGTTGGAGATGCCAGTGTTGTGGGATACCTGTTGAGGAAAGTTGCTGACAGGGAGTGTAACCAGCCCAAGAGAAAGAAGTGTGCTGCAGTCAACAAAGCTGAAAGGAGTTGGAGATCTGAAGAGGGCTTTGACATCAGACATGGAGATGTAGAGTTTGTAGCTGGTTTTTGGTCTTGCTTTGGTCCAATATTTCCTCACTATGCTTCCTTCCCTTTGTTTTGGAATGGTAATGTATATCCTGTGTCATTGTATGTTAGAAGTATGTGATCTGTGTTTATTTTTATTTTATAGGGGGTTACAGTTAAGAGATTGCATAAATTAGACTTTTAAATAAGTTTGAGACTGTGATAGACTATGAGGACTTTTGAAGTTGAACTGAATGCATTTTTTTGCATTATGACATGCCGTCAAGCCTTTGGGGGCCTGGGAGTGCAATATGGTGGCTCAACAGAAAATGGCCCCCAAAGGGAGTGGCACTATTAGGAGGTGTGGCTTTGCTGGAGTAGGGGTGGCCTTGCTAGAGGAAGTGTGTCATCATGGGGGTGGGCTTTGAGGTCTTCTTACTCAAGCTATGCTCAGTGTGGTACACAGTTCACTTCCTGTTGCCTGTGGATCAAGATGTAGAACTCTATTTCTTCTCCAATACTGTGTCTGCATGCATGCCCCATATCCCACCATGATGAGAATGGACTAAACCTCTGAACTTTAAGCCATTCCCATAAAATGTTTCCCTTTATAAAAGTGGTCACGTTGTCTTTTCATAGCAATGGAAACCCTGACTAAGACAGACACTTAGCTGGTAAGAGCGGCTCATTGGGTCTAAACTGTTCTTGAACTGAGTGGTTATGAAAAAGACCTGCTTCCCTTCTTGGAGACAGGAAACTGGACCCTGGCAGGTAAAGGGCACATATATCATCAACCGCCATAAAAAGTCTTGGGTACCGAGTCCTCAGTACCTTCTCTGGGCAGCATTTGAGTTCTCACAATTTTCCTGCACTGCACTAGGAAGTGACTCCTGGAAGTCCTTTGGGCTCCCCCCATTGCCTTTCCCCTTTGCCAGCTGTTAAGGTTTGGCTCTAGGGCTCCCTCCATAGGCTCACGGTGTGAGTACTTGTTGCCCAGCCAGTAGTGCTGTTTTGAGGGTCTCTGAAGCCTTTAGGAGGAGGGGCCTACTTGATGGAAATAGATCACTAGGGCAAGCCTTTGAAGGTCACACCCAGTCCACTGTGTCTGCTGGTCTACATAGTAAGTTCCATGGTTACACAGTGAGACTCTCCAGAGAGAGAGAGAGAGAGAGAGAGGGAGGGAGGGAGGGAGGGAGGGAGGGAGGGAGGGAGGAAGGAAGGAAGGAAGGAAGGAAGGAAGGAAGGAAGGAAGGAAGGAAGGAAGGAAGGAAGGAAGGAAGAAAGGGAAGGCCAGATGTAGTGTTACGCGATTCATGCTTGGAATCCCAGCATCTGACAGAATGATTATTGCAAGTCTGAGGCCAGCTTGAGCCCACATAATGAGTTCTATGAGCCCTTCTAACAAAGCAAAACAAAAACCAAACATAAAGACATGGGGCAAAAACTACAAGATAAATAAGGTGGGTGCCCTGCTGTATGAGGTCATCCATGCAGTAAGGAGTTTAAGGTCTGAGCAGGGTTTGCGTGGGTTAGCAACTCGGGAGTGACGGGTCCACAGCTGAGTGGGATGGCAGAAAGGGAAAGAAACTGCTATCACCCAGGCCAGGCTGTCTTTGCTGTGCATTTCTTAGTCAAGCCTCACAATAGCCCAGTAAAGCTGGGTTGCTCTGCTTGCTCGTGTCCTGTTTGCACAGACACATACCAAGAGTCAGTGAACAGTCCCACGTTATATAGTTATTACGGGGGGTGGGGGTCAAACTGTGGACTCGGAACATTTCAGAGAAAGGCTGGATTCCTTGCTATTTTCCTTTTGTACCCATGATGCCGAACCATTTCCGTGCCACACATTTTAGAGAGTGAAAGGAGGGATCTTTTCTCAAAAACTTTTGTATAGCAACTCAGACACTTTCTATTCTAGGGGCCTCACAGACGAAGAATCATTTCAGTTCTTCTTGATATATATTTTTTTTTTTTTTTTGGTTTTTCAAGACAGGGTTTCTCTGTGTAGCTTTGCGCCTTTCCTGGGACTCACTTGGTAGCCCAGGCTGGCCTCGAACTCACAAAGATCCGCCTGCCTCTGCCTCCCGAGTGCTGGGATTAAAGGCGTGCGCCACCACCGCCCGGCTCTTCTTGATATATTATTAGGTCATTGTTGCTTTGAGAACAGAAAATCCGGGAGCTAACCCACCCAAACCCCGCCCAGACCTTAAACTCCTGCAGCTCCAGCTTCCGGTCATTGATCTCCTTCTCCAGCTGAGCCTTCTCCACCTGCATAGCGCCCGCAGTTCGCCCATGCTGGCCAACCAGCTGCGTCATGTTCTCAATCTGCTGCCGCAAGATCTCGATGACCTTGTCCTTCTCCGCCATCTGGAGTTTGATCGCCTCACACTCCGTCTGCACATTTCTGAGGTGGTCCCCCTCATTCTTCAGGTGTTGAAGCTCCTGTAACTTCAAGTCCACCCGCGAGCGGAGCTTAGTGATCTCTGCATTGGTGGCCTCGATGGCTCGTTCCTTCTCCTGGAGGGAGGCTGTCAGGTCGGACACCGTCCTCTCAGAGCTCTCAAGGGTCATCTTCTTGGCCGTCAGCTCTTCCACCACCTTGCGCAGCATCTCCTTGGTGGACTCAAGCTGTGCAGTGAGGGAGGACACTTTCTCCAGGCTCTCATTCTTTCCCTGAATGGCTGCCATCTGTGGGAAAAGAAAGTTTCTTAATTGTGGGGGAAGCATGGATCTTGAACTTGGATAGTCCAGATAGCCTAATTGAAATCATTTTGCTGTCAGAACTTAGGGCCTAAAGGACATTTCCCCCCATGGAAGGGGCCACTGGGCAATGGCCCAGCTTGCATGCTCTCACCTGCCGCTCCATCTGGCCCTGACACTCGCTCTTCATGGCCTTGAGCAGGGCCTCCAGCCGCTGCACCTCCATGTTCCTGTCATCCAGCTCCCGCCGCAGGTGGTCGATGGTGATGCTGTTGCCGGTGTCTCGGTCCCATAGGCGTTTGTTCTGCTCCTTCTCCAGACTCAGCTCCTTCTCCCTCTTGTGTAGATCTGCCTAAAAGAAGCGAGGAGCCCTTTCTCTCATCCAGTCACACAATCAAGACAAATTCTTCCGTTTGCCTTACACGGTCTTGGAGTTGTGTGATTTCAGAAGCCTTTGGTTATGGAAAATAAAGGCTTTTTGATAGCTGACTAAAATTGATTATTTCCTAGAAAAATACACTAATATTTTGCTTAAACATCTTGGTTCAGGAGTGGCTTCTCACACCTGTAATCTCTGCACATAGACTTGTGTTTTGAATGTCATTTTGTTCCAAAATGAACATACCACAACCTGAATTTAGTAGACAGCAGTTCTATTTAAAAGACTATGGCTAGTTGAAGACCTACCCTATCCAACATGTAACAGCCACGGCTAAGGAACAAGACACAGACATATAAGACACTTAAAGTACATAGAATGACATTCCATGTGTATGTACAATATTTTGTAAAATCTGTAATTTTATAATGTAAACTGGTTTATTAAATGTACTGAAAATTTTCCCAGATCCCATATCTCGCATTATAGAGCATGATCTCACCAGCAGCTTTTGGAGTTGGTCATCCAGATTTCCGGACTCCTGACTGAACTGGTCCCGCTCTGTGCGCGCCTCGGTGAGCTCTGAATTGGCCAGGACTAACTGCTTCTCCAGCTCTTCTATCTGAAAGAAAAGCTCAAATCAAACAAATGCAGAGCGGGTCGGGGACGCCAGAATACGAAGCCTATGAGAGCAGCCGTGCTGCATTAGAGGCGGAGCTGATGGGTCTTACACGTTTGCGGTTTTCTAACCTTCACATCTCCGTAGGATTTAGCACAGGCATTGGTCAAAATGGAGCTTCTGGACACAGCACACTGTGCTTTGTGTTTTCTCTCCTCAGAAGTTATCTTCTGGGGAGATACATCCTATAATTAAGGGAATCTTCTGGTGGTATAAATAATGTGCTGTGGACCCCAAACAACTGAACTTTGGAATTCTGAGAAGAACTATCTTGCTTGAGAATATCAGTCTCAGCAGGGCACACTGGTGCACATCTTTAATCTCAGCACTCGGGAGGCAGAGGCAGGTGGATTTGTGAGCTCAAGGCCAGCCAGCCTGGTCTACATGGGAGTTCTAGGACAGCCAAGGCTACACAGTGAGACCATGTCTTGAAAAAAGCCAAACAGTATCTAAGTGTGTGTGTGTGTGTGTGTGTGTGTGTGTGTGTATGTATGTATGTGTGTGTGTGTGTATAATCAGAGTCTGAATAAGACAATAAGATACTGAATACAAAAGAATGAATAATGATAGTATTATGGTGGCATATTTCAAAATGAGTGAATAACTATAAAGTTAGAAGAATATAACATTGGACAATTTAAGCATTCAAAGCTTTATTTTCTTCAGATATAAACAGGAATGAGAATCAATTTTAAAGAATATATTTTTCCTTCAGTCAGGACAACTATTTGTTGGAATAGAGAGAAATTTAGTTCACTAAACCAAGGATATCACACAGCGATACCATTTCCTTTCACAAACTCAGCATGCAGCAGGTCTGTAGGAGGACCCAGGCTGTTCCAGTATCACAAATGTTCCTGCGGCCCTCAACACAGGCTGAGTGGGGACCCCAGACCACGGAGACATTGGGCTTTGATTTGAGCTGAGCCACGCACTATCAAGACTTAGATAATGAACCATTTCAGAAGAACATGTTAATAGTTGGTGTTATGCAATGAGACCACCTATAACTATGACTATTTTATCATTCACCTTCTAGGATTCAGAAAGCTTTCATATTGGCAGAAATGCTACACATTTCTTCCTTTTACTAAGGTATATTCAACAGGCTTGAAAATTTGTGTCAAGAATAAAGCTTAGTTTGGATGTGATCAAACCTTCTTAACTGGAAAACATATGACCAAGACAAACTTTTTCTTAATAACTTTTTATTTTTACTTGAAACAGATTCATTTAAAACTCTTCATTTATTAAACTAATATATAATCAATAATCACATTTTATATATATATATATACATATACATATATGTAACTATCCCCTTGACAAATAATAAGCATAAATGTGTAGGGCTTTTATATCTATTTACATGTACACATAAATGCCTTAAGAAAATGCTAATATAAAAAATATCATACAGTTATGCACTTATCTATAATGTAGTATCAGTACATACAGGACTTAAGACATAAATTTAAATATTTACATTGGATATATGTTTAAGTTGGCTTTATGTGATTATGTTTTATATTAAAAAGTATTTCACGAGGATTAAGTATTCATAAATGGTTAAGTACATAAAGTTTTAGATTCTAATTATATTTGATAATGACACAAGGCATTCTCACAAGAATCAAGTACACATGAAATATTATAGATTGTATTTGATTTTAGGTTGCATATTAAAAACTATTTCACAGGAATTAATGGATTACCCACCTGTACTATTATACCTGGCGTAAGAAGTATTTTTGAGCTGGAGATATAGCTCAGTGGAAGAGTGCCTGCTAGGTTTGTTCCCCAGAACTACCACTACCACTAATAATAATAATGATAAGAGAAAAACAAAAATCCTTCATTCTTATGCTCCTTTGGAGGCACATATACAGAGAAAACATAAATTTTATCCTCTGTAATGTAAGTAACTTCTGAGAAGATGAACTGTCAGTTGATAGCATCTTTTCGGTCCTATCATTATTGGGAAAGCCTGAGTCAGCACACTTAGATAAGAACCAGAGCGGTTCCCTATGGTCACCCAGCAGGTCTGCTGGTTGGGCAGGATCAGGGACTGCACTGGGTTCCAGTCAAGGGTCTGTAATATGTGCCCTGCCTTGATTTTGCTAAGGTACAATTTTTTTTTAAATTAATAAATCCAGGTTTAATCTGAGCAAAGCATTCCGGGGTGGTTCCAGGGGAAGAGGAGGAACCACTAAGGTACAATTTTTTTTAAAGAGTATTTCAGATGGTCTCTCATGACCCTTTCAACTCTGTTCTTACTACTTTTTAAAAAATGTTTTTACTTATTCTTTACGTTTTTCATGAATTATAAGAACAGCATCAAAAAAGTCTAGAATCTATATTTTCCACTCTTTGGGGCTATAAATTTAACAGAGCCTTTCAGTTTGAATTTTCATGAGAAGAGCAAATACTTTCTACTCCTAGCTTGGCACAAGCCATTTTCATCCTTGAGCAAAGAACTACTTGTTTATGTTCTTTAAAAATAGGTCTTAGAGCACCTGTGTGGCCTGGGCAGGTGTCTCCATGACGGGTAAGGTGACCTGCTGACGTCCCACACAACCCAAGTCAGAAGCTCATTTTTTAGTAAAAGGGGGACCTGTAGGGTCCTGGGCCCTGTTTTGGGTAACTGTTGCCTTGCTTGCTGACCTTGACCTTGATGTCCTCCCTATGCTAATTCCCTGCTGGGTTCCACCCTCCTGAATGCTTAATGGAAGTTCCTTGTTTGTGTATCATGGATAATGGGCATTAACAGCTTAGATGCAAGATTGTAAAACATCAGTAGCAAACTTCTGCCCTCTGGGGTTCTCCCATTGTGCTGTAAGCCCGTATTCAAGACCTCCTCCCTCCTTCAATAAACAGCGTTTGGCATTAAAAAAAAAAAAAAGACTTCTATCCAGAAGTCCCACAAAATTCAATAGTGGAGTGTGGGGGTCAGCAGAAGATGGAGTGGGGTGAGGAAGGACTAGAGAAGGACACAACGTTACTTTGGCGAGTGACAACAATGTCTACTATATTGGCTAAGATGATGTCTCACAAATGTATCTATGTATCAAAATTTGCCAAGTTATTTGTTTTAAAGATATTCTCATTTTTTATGTCATTCTACCTCAATAAAACTGCTTAAAAGTAAAAAAAATATATATAGGTCTGTTTTAACTGAAAAAAAAAATCAGGGTGGCTCTTTCATAATATCAAACTTGACAATAAAATCTGAGATGGAAACTAGGAGAGAGGCGGGAGGGAAGAGCACATCTTCTGGCTGCCCACTGTCTGAGCCCCTCCAGATCCTTGCAGGAATACCGCCCCCCTTGGGAAGGCCCCCCTCGGAAAGACCCCCTCCCCAGGAAGACCCATGTGGGAAGACCCCGCAGGAACACTCCCTCAGGAACACCCCCCCTTGGGAAGACCTTGCAGGAAGACCCCACGGGAACACCCCCCTCAGAAGACCCCCCCGCGGGAAGACCCCCCCAAGATCCCCTGGGAACACCCCCTCCTCGGGAACATCCCCGCGGGAAGACTAGTTTTGTAGTTGTCAGTACTGACTCAGCTGCTATAGCTCTGCTTTTACCTTTCACTTTTTAGAGTAAAAACATCTGTATGAATTAATCCATAAAAAAGAAATGGACAGTGAAAGGGGAAACCACTGAAGTAGCAGCTGAGCTGGTACCCACAGCTATAAAAGAAATCCCTGCACAGAAGCCTTGGAAACGTCCAGGAGGCACTGATGTCTGACAGACAGTGAAGGTTTTCTCTCTTTACATAGCAGCACTGGTTTTCCCTTTCACCATCCATGAACAGACTTTTGGGTTTGGATCAATACAAACCCGTACAAGGGTTTCGTTCTAATTTCACCGATTTTAGCCAATCACATCGAATCATATTGGATCCGTGCTTTAGTTATTTTTTATGGTGGTGTTTTTTTATTTAATTCTGTACTCAAAATGATACAGATGTGGCCCAAGGAGGGAGCTGTGTGTCAGCATGAAGCTGCACGCAACTCTGGGAAGCCTTTGCACACTCTCCCAGCATAGTGGACAGCTTCGGCCAGTGCTACTAAATCTTCACAGTGGACTAGGGAATCCAGCCCCAGCAACTTTCCAAATAGAATAAACTTAGAATCAAGATCATGATCAATTTTTGTTGTCAAAAGCGAAAGTTAAGAGTAAAGCCAAATCTACAGAGCCAATAGTGACAGCTTCTACCGCTCCCAATTCGTAAGGGGGTTCTGGAGGTTCTCCTAAAACGGGAAGAGAGAATAGAAGACAGCATTATAGTTAACCACACTGGCCAGCTTTGAAACAGCTACAGCTAAGATTTTCTTAGAAATACAATTTCTATTTTCACCAATATGAAATACTTTTTGTTAACCTGAGGAAAAAAATGCCCTCTGTAATGGATTTCCCTGAATTTACACACTCTAGGTAGAAAAGTTTTGTTTAGGCTATCAAAAAAATAATCTTTGTTTTTAAGGCAGGTCTCATGTACTCCAGGCTGGTCTTATTTTTTTTTTAAGATTTATTTATTTATTATGTATACAGAAGAGGTTGCCAGATCTCAATATAGATGGTTATGAGCCATCATGTGGGTGCTGGGAATTGAACTCAGGACCTCTTGAAGAGCAGTCGGTGCTCTTAACCTCTGAGCCATCTCTCCAGCCTTCAGGCTGGTCTTAAACTCACTATTTGCCCAAGGATAACTGACCGCCCTTCCCCTACTCCCCGATTACTGGGATTTCAGGAATGAGCTACCATGTTAGCTATGTGCTGGGGATCCTGGTGCTGGGGGTGGGATCGGGATTTTAAGTATGCTAAGCAGGCACCCCCCAACTAAGCTCCATCCCAATGTTTATCATTTTCATTGATTTCCCCCCTCGAATTTTGAACATTATACATTAAAATCTGCACTGAAACAGTGAAGGAGAAAATAGATTTTTAAAATTTTAGCAATATGAAGTCACAATATATGAAAATGAAACAAAATATGCACAAGAATATGCTTTTTAAACCCTACATCCAAGTTTTTATAACAAAAACATTTCACTATAGCATATTTGTATCCCTCTAAAGCAAATCCTTATTAACTTGCTTAATCTTTGTTGCTCAGTTACACCAAGAAACTTCAGGCTAAGGTGTATTCAACTCTATATTAACATGTGTTCCCTAACTAAGGCAACAGGAGCTGCTTCCTCTTGAGAGCCTAGTTAACCATCCTTAGGTTCACTATGATAGGTTTTATCAGCATTTCAATGATCTGGATCAAGACTGATATGTCCCTTTCCCTTTCTTGAGATAGGGTCTCACAATGCAGCTAAGGCAGGCCTTGAATGTGTGATCCTCTAAATCAGCCTCCCATGTGTGGGCTGTCTTCCTTATGTCTTTTAACTGTTTACTATTTAAGACTGTCAAAGTTCTTGGGAGCCATTATTTACATTAGAGCACATTACAATGGGCTCTAATATGTTAACATGATACATTAGACCAGATTAAAAAAAAAATAAGCAAACTAGATGAAGCTTATGAAGAGATCATTTTTCCAAGCTTGAGATAATGGAGAGCCATAATAATTACAAATTATATACGTAAACACAGGTGAACTGAGCTTGATTTAGTAGTTTGTGACTTTTCAGAATCTGGTATCAATAAATATTTGTCTTCAAAATGGCTTGAATAGTCATGAATAACAGTTATCATTCTGGACTATAATACAATTACACTATTTTGTCTATCAGATTATAATACAATATCCTTCCAGCCATAATGTACTGAAGCCAAGACCACCCTTCTGTTCTCGTTTCTGTAGAGAGGTCACGTCCTTTGTATAGGACTGGTTTGTCTACAAGAGAGCGGACAATCATCACAAGAAGTTTGTCCTGAGAAAAGAAACTGGAACACAAAAGTGAGCCTCTCTGGACTGCTCTGAGGCTAAGAGCTACAAAAGGAGCTCATACAATTTCAGTTCCTCCCTACGGAGCCCTCTCTCCAGCCCTGCCTCCCCCAAAATAGTATTATCTGCTTTGAAGAGGAATTATGTGATGAAAGATGAAGACTTACATTCCTAATTTTTATTTTAATTATTTTGGGCAATCTTACATTTTTGTTTTCTAGACACAAAATGATTAGAAGTTAAAGAGATGAAGCAGGTCCCCAAAACACTGGTGGTAGACATAGACCAGCTGGTACTGAGTATTTGCTAAAGCAAAGCCTTACAAATAAATGACAACACAGTCATATTCTTTTTTTGTTTGTTTGTTTGTTTTGGTTTTTCAAGACAGGTTTCTCTGTGTAGTTTTGGTGCCTGTCCTGGATCTCGCTCTGTAAACCGCCTGGCTCTGCCTCCCGAGTGCTGGGATTAAAGGTGTGTGCCACCAACGCTTGGCCATAGTCATATTCTTTAATTTATTCTTTATCTATCTGTGTGGTAGTAAGGGTTAATCCAGGGGCTCAGGCATGCTAGACAAGTATTCTTCCACTGAGCTACATTCTCTGCTACTCAATTTTTTAGAAATTTACTTGAAAAATATTTCCCAATTTTTATAGTGAATTTGAACATGCAATTTAAGTAAGGTTTATAACTGAACAGATAATTTAGCATGTTTGCATACCAACTTACACTGATTTTAAAAATATTCTCTTTTAATTGGAAATTGTTTTTATTCTTCATTTTCAAACAGACTGTCAAAAATACATTATTGATCAGTGTGTAAAATAGTCCTTGGAGTGAAGTCTAAACTTGCCTTATCTTCATACATCCTCTTGGCTTCCCTCAGCTCAGAACGAAGCTGAGAAACAGTAGACTCCAACTCACTGAGCTGGCGCATGTACATGGAGTTCTGGTTCCTTGCTTGTTCTCTAGGAGGGTTGAAGAGGGTATAAAAGCAAATGTCAAACTAAGAATCAGCATGATACCTCAAGGCCACTCACAGCTCTTAGATATTATCAGTAATTACTTCACATGGTACAATTAGAGCATCTGCCTTTCACATATATACATATACATACATAAATACACACATATACATACACAATCATACATATACATATACATGTATTCATTACACTTCTTTCTACTTTTGCATAGGATTAAAATTGTCTGTACTGGGGATGAGAGCAATGGCTCAGTGGTTGGGTGTTTGCTATGCACCCATGAGGACCACAGTCATGGTCCCAGCTCCTCCATAACAGGCTGGACACTCTGAAAATGCCTAGAACTACAACTCCAAAGATTCTGATGCCCTCTTCTGGTCCCCACATGCACACAGGTGCTTGTTTCTGTACACACAGGTATACATACACTCATACAAACACAATAAACTTTTTTTTTTTCGAGACAGGGTTTCTCTGTGTAGCTTTGCACCTTTCCTGGAGCTCACTTGGTAGCCCAGGCTGGCCTCGAACTCACAGAGATGCGCCTGCCTCTGCCTCCGCACAATAAACTTTTATAAATAAAAAAGTCTACGCATAGTCTTACACATCAGTTCAAATTATAAAATTTCATATGCATATATATTTTATGTATATACTTGAACATATGTATAACTGTATATAACTGTGTTTGTATATACATATATAATTATATATATACACATGTAATTATTTATATACAAATATTCATAATATATGTGTGGTATGTTTTCTTTGTCCTATCATTTGAATGAACAACCCAGTGAATTCCAGGAGCCTGAATACTTGCAATAATACTTGGTACATGGTGACACAAAAATATTACTGTTACCTTTTCTGTTCAAGTATTGGAAAAGTTTTGGAATTACTAAGCAATTTCAAAAAGATATTAGGACAGCATATTAGTCAAAATAATAGGTTTTCAATCATTATTTCACATGCTGAGCTTTGCCAGCATGTGTGCATGTGCACCGTGAGATGCCTTGTGCCACAGTGGTCAGAAGAGGGCGTTGGATCCCCGGGAATTTGCAGAAGGCAAAAGTTCTCATGCATACAGATAAGCACTGGAGAAGGCAGGAAAAGTTAAACACGCAGGCTTGTTAAAGATGTCCGCCTGTTCTCCTGGAATGCCGGGACAGAACGTAGTTTACAACCTGCCGATCCTTTGCTGTCTGATGAGCCAGGCTCCACCTGTATCCCTCAGAATTTATGTTTTACTTACCCCAGACCTTCCCCCCTCCACCCCAAATCTTGAGCACTGCTTCTAGGCCTTAAACCCATCCTTGTGAGAGAGTCCCTTCTGCTTTACAACAGCCTAAGTGACTTCATGTTGTCTTAGGACAGGACAGTCCTGACACCCACCAGTGTTGCCTTTACCTCAGTCAAGCTCCCGAGACCCTAAATCTTGGGAACTCTCTGAGTCAACAGTACCCATTCCTGTGAAAGAAGCCAGATGTACTTTGTAGAGAATCTCAATGCAAACATGTCTTAAACTCTGCTATACTCAAAGGGCTGAGTTAAATGCTGTCAGAAAACTTTTTTTCAAAACTGTGCTGTGCTTAAATGTGGCTAAAATAAACCAACTGGTGTCAGACTCGGGAAGTTTGGCTCAGCACCAGCTACCAAAGTCAGGCTGAGCCAAGTTTCATTCCTCCCTCATCCAGATGGTTTTCCTGCTGGCCATAAAGCCTGCAGGGCCCTCCCTCCAACCCCCAAGCACACAAGAACCAGAATCACAGATCTGGCAGTGAGTCGCCAGATAGGAATCGGGACTCAAACCCAGGTCCTCTGCAAGAGCAACAAGAGCTCTTGACTGCTGAGCCACCTCTCCAGCTTGAAAGAACAGTCGTTAGGTGACATCCATTTCAAAGCACCAGTCCACACATACTGAATGATTTCCATTTGACTCTGGATACTGTTGGCCTGGCTGCGAGCACTACTGGCTTTCTCCGTAAGTCCTGTTATTTCGACTTCATGTTCACTGATCAGTTGCTCAATCCTGCGGAGAGAATGTAATGACTGTTAGGATACAGGACATTCCTACCCATAGCTTATCTCAAAAGCTAATGTTTTTCAGTACCTTCAAGCCTAGTACTTTGTTTCAGTTTTACACATGCTACTCTTTCGTCTGTTTTTTTGAGACAGACTTTAATTGTGTAGTCCTGGCTGGCCTTGAATTGGTAGGCAATCCTCCTGCCTCTGCCCCCTGAGTGCTGGGATGACAGACCTGAGCCGCCATGCCTGGTTTTGTAAACATTACTCCTTCTCCCCCTTTCTGTCTTTTTTTTTTTTTTTTAATTGTTTCTTTTTGAGACAGGATCTCTCTTATTATGTAGCTCTGGTGTCCTGGAACTTGCTATGTAGACTAGGCCACCCTCAAAGTCACAGAGATCCACCTGCCTCTGTCTCCTGAATGCTGGGACTAAAGGCGTGTGCCACCACACCTAGCAAAGCTGCTCTTTTCATAATAACTCTAGAAGCCTTTACGTACAACTAACTAAGCTTTCAGGATTCAGAATCTGAGTTTCAGTGTCAATGAACTATAAGAATCAAGCAAGGCATGGCATTGTGTGCCTTTGGTCCTGCACTTGAGAAGGTGAAGCAGAAAGATCACTGGATTACAGGAATTCAAGGCCAGCCTGGGCAACAGTAAGACCCTGTTCTCAAAGGAAACAAACACCTTTGAGTATTATGAACAATGTATGTTACACGATGTGAGTACCATATATTATATGATATCTCCAGGGAGACTTAGGGAAGGGTCCTATCAACAAAACACATTATGAATACAAGTTTACAAATATTTATACTAAGTCACAGACTATTAAATGCTTCATATTAGCTAATCGGCAGATATGTGACAGATCACTCTTAGGCCAACTGGGGCTGTTCTACCTAGGCCTTGACCTTGACCACTACGGTTGGTCTTTGAGCCAGGCCAAGCACAGCAAGAATGGCCTCATTCTTGCCATCTGATCAGTCCTTGACAGCTGATCAAGTTGCTTATCCTTCTGCTTGAAAATCTATATCCATGGCTACCTTTAGTAGGAATTTTCAACCCTTTTGTGAATAATGTTCCACCCACCAATCCCTCACCTTCTTCCTTGGTTAGAAATCTCCATTTGTCCTTATTGTGTTGGGAGTTGGGCTTATTTTCTCTCCCTAGAGCAAAACTTACAGTGCTATAGTTTTGAATGAAGCCATTCTTACAGCTTCAACAGGTGTCAGAAAAGTTAACCTAAGTTTGCTATGGCTTGATAAGGATATTTGTTGTTGTTGTCTCAGAGTCTGTAGACTTTGGAACTGCAGGGAGAGACTATAACTGGAATAATTTCACTGTGACTTTCTATGCCTCAGCCAGACACCTACCGATCTTGATGTTGTTGAAGTAATAGTTCTATTTTGCTCTGTGATTCAGATTTCAGTGTTTCAAGCTGATCCTCTACCTGGTTTTAAAATAGAGATATTAATTTGGGTGCTGGTAATTCTAAAGCTTAGAAAATGCAGAGTTTCTATGAAAGGAATGCTTTAGAGAGATATAAGTAGAAATAGTACTAAAATCAACTCTATGCCTCTATTTCACAGCACTTGTGCTCTGGCTATATAAGCTGTACAGGCCAAATAACTAGTCTCCTGTCAAGAGAAAGCATTGTGTATCATCTCAGAGAAGAAAAATGAGACCCCAGCTTATTTTTAAGGATTTTACAAGCTATCTCTCAACGTACTGTAATATAAAGTAGTGTTCTCACCACTTACTGGAAATATCCTCCCTTTAAGATAAGAGATTTCTGTGTCTAATTCTCTTAGGATTTTACTAATAGCTGAGCCCAGGCTGCGGAAGTGCATGGTAGACATGCTGTCGTGTTCACATATTTTCTTGCCTGAGGCTTCTTCAAAGTCAACTAAGATTGATCGGATTTCCTGAAGCACACCTTCGTGGCTAAGCATCATTTTTCTTAGCTGCTCGATCTGTGTGCTGCTGTCTTTCAACATGTCCTCCTTGAGGCGCTTGGCAGTCTCAAGCTCATGAACTGTATTTTGAAGCTGATTTCTTAAATCCTCCTGGGACTGACTCTCCCTTCGTCTATGAAACAAATGAAAGAGAAGAAATAACATTGAGAAAACTCATTTTCACTCAATTTTACTACAAAGAGAAAAACAAGATACAGAATTTTGCTATATATCTCAGGCTGGCCTTGCACTCAATTATGTAGCCCAGGCTGGCCTTGAACTCACAGCAGTCTTTCTATCTCAGACACCCAAGTCCCAAGAATACACATATATGCACTCAGCATTAAGACTAAAACCATGGAACGGTTTCTGGGCTGGGGCTGTATCTCTCTGGCAGAACACTTGCCTAAGTGCCCAGACCCTGGCTTCGATCTCTAGCACTGCTGGAGGAGGAGGAGGAGGAAGTCAGGGAACAAATCCCAACCTGATGTCAGCCATGGCATCTCTCTCCATTTGCATTTCTTGAAGTTTCGTTTGCAAATCAATGACTGACTGTCTTAAGTAAAACTTTTGTTTCTCATGTAATTCATTGCTCTGAAAAAAAACAAAAACCACACACACACACACACAAATTAATCTGTATCTATATTAAACCATCAAAACATAGTTCCTATAGAAGACAATAATTTCCCAAGGGTTGTGGGTTATTTATTGTTATGTATACAAAAACCCCCTCACTGCTGAAGTTCAGAGCCCAGTGAATATTTCTCATCTAGATAACTAGAAGACATCAGCAACTTTCCCTGGCTTGGCCTTTTCTTGTCCATTTTCTGAAACAAATATCCCACCCAGCTCAAAGCAAAAAAATGAGTCCCTTAACTCTGGAAACCTGCTTGAAATGATGTACACAAAAAAGTCAAACTGCCTTTGACCCCGTCAATTCTTGGCAACAGCCACTGCCATCTGTAACTCTATTTTTTTTGTTGTTGTTTGTTTTTTGAGACAGGGTTTCTCTGTGTAGCTTTGTGCCTTTTCCTGGAACTCACTTTGTAGACCAGGCTGGCTCCGAACTCACAGAGATCCGCCTGGCTCTGCCTCCCGAGTGCTGGGATTAAAGGTGTGGCCACCACAACCCGGCACCATCTATAACTCTAAAGGAGGGGCTGGAGAGATGCTGTGGTTAAGAGCACTGGCTGCTCTTGCAGAGGTCCAGGGTTTGATTCCCAGCACCCACAGGGCAGCTGACAACCATCTGTAACTTCAGTTCCAGGGAATCTGATGCCCTCTTTGAGCACTGTGTGCACATGGTGCACATACATACATGCAGGCAAAACATTTACATATATAAAATAAAAATAATTTTTTTAATTATTTTAAAATTAATATTTTAAAAATAAGACTCTGAAGGTGCTCAACTACAGAAAAATGCAGAGATTTCCAAAGCCAGGCACTGAAGCATCTCCCAGCTAAGAGCTGATGACCAGTATAGGATGAACGGCTTTTTGACCACCTCATCTTTGAGTCTGAACAGAAAACAAACCACTGAAAAAGAGAAGATTCTAAAGTACAAAAGTAGAGACAAAATTAGGCAAACAGGAAAACCAAAAAAAGATCCAGAGGAAACAAAGATAATGTAGGGATGTCACCCTATCCTTAACCCTAACCCTGTGCTTGCAGAGATTCTAGTACCATATACAAAGGTTACAACCACACGGTTGGTTGGTGGTGGCACATGCCTTTAATCCCAGCACTCTGAGTTCGAGGCCAGCTTGGTCTATAGAGTGATTTTCAGGACAGACAGGTCTACCCAGAGAAACCCTGTCTTGAAAAACCTTTAAAAACAAACAAATAAAATAGAAACAAGAATAGGATGCTAAGGCTGGCCACAGTGGCACACACCTACATCCCCAAAGGTTGGGAAGCTAAGGCAGGGGAAGCCAAGTTTAAGGCCATCCTGGGCTACACTGAGAGAATGGAAGGCTCAAAGATGAGGGAGGAAGGGAAAAGGATGAACAGCTGCCAGTAGTCCTAGAGGCCCTAGGCCAGTGGTTCTCAACCTGTGGGTCATGACCCCCTGGGGCGGGGCATCAAATGACCCTTTCATAGGGGTCACCTAAGACTATTGGTAAACACAGATATTCATATTCATAACAGTGGCAAAATCAGTTATGAAGTAGCAACCAAATGATGTTCTGGTTGGGGTCACCACAGCATGAGGAACTGTGTTAAAGGGTCACAGCATGAGGAAGGTTGAGGGCCGCTGTCCTAGGCTGATGCCTAGCACGATCAGAGGGACAGAGACAGCACTGTGTCAGATGCTGCAAGTCAAGGTGGAAAAGGAACTCAAGTGTCATGTGGCTTCAGCATCACCATTTAACCCACCCACGTGATTATTTCCTGCTGTAAGTATCTCAGTCACAGGACTACAAGGAAGGAACTGTGTCTTTTCCATCTCCATACATCTGGTACCTAGCACATTTCTGTTACATAGGAATACAACAACAGCACTGTTTGATAAATATTAGAAACGTTTCACAAATCTTTACCGGGAACCAACCAAGTGTGACATACTCTACCAGGAGGTAACAGGAATAAATTAGACATAGAAAATAAATGAAGGGGTGCCCACCCTCCCCCCCCTCTCTCTCTTATGTGGGAGGACAGCTCTTGGGAGTCCATTCTCTCCTGACACCTTATAGGATCCAGGGATTGAACTCAAGTTGTCAGGCTTGTGCATTAGCGCCTCTCCCCACTGGGCCATCCTGCCAGCAGAGTTACTGTTTCTTTTCCTCTACTAGTCCGTCCATGCTTCCTCGGTCTCTGCATGTCTTACTGGTGTGTTTATCTATCACAAGGTCTCATCACTACTTATGTGACCAGCTCATCTCCAGAACTGTGAATCCCCTTGAGAGCCTTGGCTTAGTTATCTTTGTATGCCATGTGTATGATGCAATGACACACAATTTTTCACATCTAATGAAATCGTAGGTCCATCTCCTAGAGTCTTCATCTAGTCTGATGAGGCAGAATAACATACTGATGGATACAGTAAGATGTACAAAACATGTACAAACAAGACTTGCACAGAGAACACCCTGAGTGCTGTCTAGAGCGAAGGCTTCAGAGAAGGGAATGCATGAAGAGAGCCGTGACAGGTAACAGGAGTCTCCCAGCAGCCAAGTAGAGAGGCACGGAGATCCAGATTACCACGGTCCACCAGGATGAACAAGTGCCTCAGTACTGCTGGAGCAGAGGGTACTTACAGAAAAAGGTACTGAACAAGCGGGGCATGAAGCTTCTGTACATGGCTGTAAGAAGTCTGGCTTTTAGAAAGTAAACTACTCGAACTCAATACCCAGCTTGATTCTGTGAGATGCACTTGAGGTTTTAGCAAACCCTTCTAAATTCTATGTAACCATTCTGTGTGTACACATATAGAAAATCCCACTTTCCACCACTACAAAAGAAGCCCTGTATCATAATACCAGGGCAGCAGGCTGTAGTGGGTGGCCATTCCAGCTTTGATCTGAAGTTCCAACCCCCATTGAGGCTTCAGTAACTGTCACGCCTACAAGGCGGGGCTGAGAGAGGACCCTGAAGACTCGAGATCCGGATGCGCCGGCTCTCTTGGTTCCTGGACCCTGGACACTGGAGGTAGACCGAGCAGAGTTTTCCAGAGAACACCGCCAGACCGTGCCACACCTTTCCTAGACCCTGTAAACTATCCCTTCACTTGTAAGTTACCCCACAAAATAAACCTCCCTTTTAACTACATGGAGTGGCCTTAATAATTTCACCAACAGCAGGCCTAAACCAATTATTAATTGCATATGAATGTCATTAATAACATTTTGAAACATTCAAATTTTGCTAAAATCATATCCTGAAACCAAGACATTATTACCAGAAAGAAAATGGTATGTAAACTTCTCATTAGGCCAACAGAAAGAAGAGGTCAAATTAACAGGTTTAGCTGAGAGACCCATGGCTAATGTTTTCTTTCGGGGCGGGGGTGGGATGGGGTGGGGTGGGGAGAAGGGGTTAAGTTTTACTTCAGGACAACATGTTTCCTTGGCCTAATGGTGCCAGATGCTAGAAAAGAACACAACTCACTTCGTTTAGTCTTTTCTGCAAGTCTTTAACTTGATGTGAATATTCTTCCAAAACACGTTCGATGTGCTCTTTCCCAGGATAAGGGATGACCTTTCTATGAGAATCAAGTTCCACTTCATATTTAGGGAAATAAGGCATTTGTGTTAAAGTCCCAGTTGAAGATGGATTTTCAACTACTGTACCACGAATAGAAGACACAAAAAACGGGCTTGAAGAACCTAAACAGGAGAGACTTCATTAATTATCCATGAAACAACTTTGCGGCAAACGTTATCGTAGGGTTCCTTTAGCAAACCCTGAAGGAGCACAAGGTCTCACGGGAAAAACAGGCAAGTGAAAATACAGCCAAGAGTACTGAGAAGGACAGCACCAGCCGCAAAGGAGGGACAGGCAGGGAAGAGGGTGATCACGTGACCCTGGACCGGAAAAGCCTTGATGTATGTATGTGTGCGTGGTAGCCAGTCTGGAGAAGACAGGGGACATTCAGGAGTGCAAGCACCGAACACCATACATGGCCAGTGGGCTCAAGACAGATGGGAAGAAAAGCTGCTGCCACATATGAGGAGGAAAATACCGGTCATGGGGGGCCTTGCAGTCCTGCCAAGGAGTTTGGATCTCAGCTAGTAGGGTATAGTTTTGAAACTGGAAAGAGATCCGGCCACAGGAAGTATTTCTTAGTGGCATCAGGACCCTGCTGAGGTAGGAGACTGTGACTATAAGTTGCAGCCTGGTGAGAGATTCATAGCAAAATCTTCCAGCAGCCCAGCCCCCAAATGGAGGTATTAGCTAGACTGATGAGCATTTGTGTGTTCCTGTGAGAACGCAAATGATAAAGGGCACTGGCGAGGGACTGGCTGGACATGCAGACAGAAGGGAGGTAATTTAGGAGTAAATATCAGAGTCTGTAATTGCTGCTGTCAGTCTTTGTACTATACTGGGATCACTTGGGAAACTTTAAAATAATAATACAGCTGTGCCTACACCCGGCTTGGACCTACTGAATCAGAATTTTCAAGTGTGAATCTAAGACATGCAACTGTTTAGAACCGAAAGGCTGGGCTGGGGCGCCTTTGACATGGATCAGCGGCGTTGACATGGACCATGGTTGACAGCCACTACTTCCAGCAGGCAGGAAAACTGGAGCTCCATAGTAATGACATGGGAGGGCCGAGGTAAGAGGCTGGTTAAAGTCCAACACTTGTTACCAGGATGTGTGGACAGGAAGAGGATGGGGCTGGAGGGATGACTCGGCAGTTAAGAGCACTTGCTGCTCTTGCGGAGAACCCAGGTTTGGTTCCCAGGCCCCAGAGATCCAGGGGATCTGCCGCCCTCTTCTGACCTCAGGGCACCAAGCACACATAGGGCACACAAACAAACCTACAAGAAAACACTCACCCGCATAAACTAAAGTCAATCTTAAAATCGAACTAGGTATAATCCCAAACTGTAGAGGACAAGAAGCTGTGTGTGCAGCTAAGATCTCGACTGCCCACCCATGAGGCCAACAGGAAGAAGATGATGCTACACCTAAGGAGGAGACAGTCTGCCAGGCGCTGAGTTTGACAAGAAACACTGGAGGGCAGGAAGGTAGGAGGGGTCAGCAGGAGATGCTGAATCTCAGGTACCTCAGCCCAGAAACAACTTTAGCATCAGAAAGATAATGAAACATGCTAAAACCAGACATGCTCCGTTAAATGCTAGATGAAGTCTAATTCAGAAACAGAGCTGTAAACAGCGTAGTGGACACCCGCAAGCAAGTTCTGCGCCCTGCAGTTAAAAACAAGGCACATTATAAACCAGGAACTGAGTTTATATAAACCATGACGATGGTTTAATTCTCTCTCATTTTGTTTTGGAAAAGGTGCATACCTCCATTGGATGCGATGCCACTTGGTAAAAGATCTTCATTATTTGATTCACAAGCTTTTGGTTCCATATTAACTATTTTCTACCTCTTCTTAGAGATCTTGAAATAAGAGTGCTTCCCTGTTTGGATACTTTAGTTCTTGTCTATGAAAGATAAAGTATTCCATTTTATTACGGTGTTAGGTAAAAAAGCTCATAGTCAACAGGAACTGATTTTTAATGCTTTTGAAATTTTTCCTCCAGAAAGAATAGCTAGGTATACAGAAATATTTTATTGCTATATGCAAGTCAAATTTTATTATAAAATTTGATTTTAAGACCCAAAGGGTTTTTGTTTGTCTTGTCTGGCCAGGGTCATCCAGACAAAACAAGGTATTCTTGGCTGGCTTGGAGGTCTCACTTTACACCAGGCTGGCCTGGAATCACAGAGGCTCAGGCTGCTTTTGCTTCGTTAGTGCTGGGATAAAAGGTGTGCTCCACCATGCCCAGCTTCCAAAGGGTTACTAAAGATAAACTAAGATATAAAGATGAATACTTTATTTTGGTAATGAGTACTCTGATTGGAGGCTGTTATTATTTCAGGTCTCTTATAAAATTACATTGCTAAATAATAGAACTTACCCCCCTTATAAGGATCTCAAACCAGCACATTACATGTCATTAATAAAAGCTGAAAAACTTATTTGATGCTAATATTGCTTATGGTTTTATATTTGGTCAAGAGGGTGCTTCTAAGTTTGGAAAATAATGGTGATGGTCTAATTCCAAATTTCTTCTATTTTTTTTTACTCAAGCATAAACTCAAGATGGAAAACCAACAAAATTTTGTGTATTCCATACTGTCAGTACCCTACCTAAAGACAGAATACCTTCAAATATCTAGAAACAGAGGGCTTCTCCCTCCCGAGGTACTTCCCACATCCCGCTGGGAACTGCTGCTGTGGAGACATGGGGAAGCTGGCAAGACTCAAAGGAGCAGAGGGGAGCAAGACACATCAGTGCAGACCAGTGCATTCCTAGAGTCAAACATCAGAAGCCAGAACACCAGGCCACACTGGACCTTCGCAGTCCCAAGCCCTGAGTGTGGGCTAGCAGCTTCGGAGAAGCAGTGAGGAGAATTACCTTTCAAAAGGGGGGCTTTCCCTGGAGTCAGTGTGCTAAACGGAAGAGAAGATGGGAGAGGAGACATTGAGGGCCCAGTAGGAACAAGAGAGAAGACAGACATCCAACCTCCCCTCTAGGCCTGCCACCCCACCGCCACCATTACCACAGAGAAGCTACATGGGAAGGGGGCACATGCAACCCATGAGCCCTGTTCCAAAACGAACAGAATCAACAAAAGCAGGCATCTTCATACAGAACACATGCAAAATGTCAGATAATATGCACAAAATCTTTTCTACTGGTCAAGTCTCTGCCAAACAAACATGAAGCCAAAGAAAATCATTCCATGATACTCCAAGGTGAACACTGGAATGTCATGTATATAAACATATATAAACATATGCTCAAACAAGTATGTACACCTTTGTAAATGACAAAGTGATTTTAAAACAAACAGTAAAGTCAGAGTACCAAGTAAACAGCAAATATAAGACACCCAGTAACTACAGAGAAACAGTACTGTGACCAGCAGGTGACAGGATTTTAATCAAACAGCAGGCATGATGCTAAGGTTGAGGAGACTGTCCTGTTCACTGGAAGGATTCCAGACTGGCGTGCACACACACACACACCTGTATATAAATACAGCCTGCTGAGTCCATTTGGCATTACTTGTATATGTGTGTGTGTGTGTGTGTGTGTGTGTGTGTGTGTGTGTGTGTGTGTGTGTGTGTGTGTGTTTAGGGCTGACCACTCAGGATTGGAAAACCTATCTATCAGGGGGTTCATCCTGAAGACGACTTATTGTTCCTCTCTAAGCAGCCATTCGTTGCCTGTAGCTCTTTATGGGGGGGGGGGAGCTTGTGAGATTTCTCTCATCCACACTGGCATGTCAACTGGTGTTATTGAGCAGGTCTTGTTTAGGCAACCCTATTGTTCAGATTTCATGAAAACAGCTTCCCTGTCATATACAAGAGGACACACTCTTGCAGCAGACATCCTGGTCCTCTGGCTAGTCCAATCTCTCCATCCCTCTTCATGGGTTGTAGGGATTGTACTGGAGATGTGTCAAGTGGGGCTGGACACCTCAGTCAGTTGTTTTCTGCAGTTGACTGTTTGTGGCTTTCTGTAAGGGTCTCTGCTACAAAAAGAAGATTTTGATGAGGGATGAGCGCTATGGGTATCTGGGAGTAAGGACAAGCATCAGGAATGCAGTTCAAAACTGTACTGTTTTAGGAAAATGCTACAGTAGACTCTCTACTGGGGTCCAGGACCTCACCAGCCTTGGATAGTTGACTAACTTGCAGTAACAGGCATGCATTTCCTTTTATTGAAGGGAAGTCCAATTAGACAGTGTTGGTTACTCCAAAGATATAAGCGCCACTACTGCACCATTGGGCTATTTTGCCATGCTGGCCATTGTTGTGGTACATCACTTTTTCCTTCGCTCTCTTTAGCAAGAATAAACAGTGATATATCAGTTGAAAAATCAGTCTTAAAAATGGGCTTAAATGCCCGACTACCTCCTCATTATTCATCTCCATCTTCTTTCTTACAGAATTCCTTATTCACTGTCTTAAGATTTATAGAATTCAAGAAAACATAGTGACTCCTCTACTACAACCACTGCTACCTCAACTGCAGTTTGTTCATCCACGCAGGATTCTGTATGATTTAGGAGTATTTTGTATTCGGTGTCTATGGTGACCATAACAAAGACCACAAACACAGCAGCTTGAAACCACAAACATCTTCAGTATCAGTTTCCAAGAGCTTGAAAGCAAGATGGGCAGGCTCCCTTTTCGAACCCATTTCTGGTCTTTGTTGGTCGCCATCATTCCTTGACTTAGGACCACATCACTCTGTCTAGTCTCTGTCTTTGAAGTCTTACCGCTTCCCCACTTCCTTCTGCTTCTCTTACGAGCCTCAAGTCGACATTTAGGGCAAACTGATAATTCCTGATAATCCGTCCCCAAAAGATCTTTGACTGGGGCTGGAGAGATGGCTCTGTAGTTAAGAGCACTTGTTGCTCTTGTAGAGGACCTGGGTTTGGTTCCCAGCACCCACATGATGGTACACAACCATCAGTAACTACAGCTCCAGGGGCTGATGCCATTTTCTGACCTCTGTGAGAATCAGACACTAACATAGTACACATATATACATGCAGGCAAAACACTCATACACAAAATAAATCTAAAAATTAAAAACAAACCATTGACTTAAATCACACATGCAAACTTTTTTTCCCTCATAACATTTCCAGGCTCAGGGATTAGGACCTAATTTTTTAGGTGTCCATTATTTTGCCAGAGTTAATACCATGCACTTTGAAGACGGGTGGTTCAGAAAAAGGTCCTTTTTAATAGATGCTATAGGTTTGTTTTGTTTTTGTTTTTTGAGTCAGGGTCTCTCTACATAGCCCTGGCTGTCCTGGAGCTCTCTGTGTAGACCTCACAGAGATCTACCTGCCTCTGCCTCCTGAGTGCTGGAATTTCTGGGTGTGTGCCATCCCACCCAGCTTTAGAGTCTGGAGTTTTAAAGTGGCTCACCCTAATACAGAAGAACAGAATCATTCACACACACACACACACACACACACACACACACACAAAAAAAAAAAAAAAAAAAAAAAAAAACTAGAACAGCAAGCAAAGACTTTGTATACACATCAAATACATCTTCAACTGCTATTCTCATTTAGAGGGTAAAATAGCACTATGTCATGAAAACTATTTTACACATGGCTAAAATAAATAGGCAACTGTGTTAAAATTAAAAAAAAAAAAACAGGACTGGAAATATGGCTAAGCCTTAAGAGCACTCACTGGCTGCTCTTGCAGTGGATCCAGTGTTCAGTTCCCAGCACCCACATGGCTGCTCGAAACTTCTAACTCCAGTTCCAGGGGATCCCACAATCTCTTCTGGCCTCCACAGGCACCAGACACTCACATGGTGTACTTACACACAGGCAGGCAGAACACTAATACACATAAAATCAAAGTACAGCTTTAAAAAATAATCATTGTGGCGCAGAGGTGAGTTTCAGATCTCGGCCACAGCTCCCCCACTCTCACAGACACACATAAGCAGTCCCGTCTCATTCACCTCTAGGAATATCCAAAGCTCTGGACCTTTTTTTTTTTTTTTTTAATGTGGGAAATAGTAGTTACCAGTCAAAACACCCCGAGGAACAGCCCACATCACTTGTCCTCTACATTCCCATGACCTTAAAGCCAGCATGACATTTAACAGAAACACGGCCTGGGACAGCTGCAGTGGGGACCTGGGACAGCTGCAGTGGGGACCAGTGTTGTGGGAAAGGACAGATGGAGACTTGCTGATGGGGAAAAGCTAGGACCTGAAGTGGATTACCAAGAGAGCTCAAGTCACACAGCGTTTAACACGTGGGATGAAAGACTGGAGACCACTGTCCGAGGCTCCACTCCTGTCCGTCCCCACATTGTCCCATCTCGAGTCCAGTGGTCCCAGGGGGCCAGGCACGAACGGAAGTGAACCGACCCCGGGAAGACCCAGCGTTCCTGCCACGGAC
Source organism: Peromyscus maniculatus bairdii (assembly GCF_049852395.1). Lineage (NCBI taxonomy): Eukaryota > Metazoa > Chordata > Mammalia > Rodentia > Cricetidae > Peromyscus > Peromyscus maniculatus. The sequence goes on from NC_134861.1 coordinate 87,425,513, forward strand.
GCCGGCGAACTTGAACTCTCCTAAAAGTTACCGGGCCGGTACCACGTGGGAACACAGGGCCATGGCAGGTTCCGGAGGTAACAGGAGGTGATCCAGGCCCTCCGGAGAACAACCCAGCCCTGTCCCCTGGGGCGCATCCCGTCCGCATACCTGCTACCTACACCTCGTCCTAAGAGACCGGCCGCATGTCCGAGGGGGGCGGCGGCCGCACCTGCACGACCCCGGGACCCGCCGGCTCCCACTGCGCCCCGAGGCCGCGGCCCGCGCAGCTGCCCCTCCCCGGAGGCCGACCCACCACCCCGCGACCTCGCGCCGCTCGCTCCCGCCGCCGCCAGCTGCTGCCGCCGCCGCACGAGCCGGGTCTGACGGTTGGCGGCCGGGAAGCCATGGAAAGCGTGGGGACGGGGCGGGGCGTGAGGAGGGGGCGGGGCGTGGGAGGAGGGAGGGGCTTTTGAGGTGGTGGGCGGGGCGTGGGAGGAGGTGGGGCGTGGGGAGAGGGCGGGGCGTGCGGAGGAGGGAGGGGCTTTTGAGGTGGTGGGCGGGGCGTGGGGAGGGGGGAGGGGCTTGAGATGGCGGGCGGGGACGGGGAGGAGGGAGGGGTGTGGGGAGGAGGGAGGGGCTTGAGGTGGCAGGCGGGGAGAAGGAGGAGGGCGGGGCGTGAGTGGGAGGCGGGCATGGGGAGGAGGGAGGGGCTTGAGATGGCGGATGGGGAGGGGAGGTGGGAGGGGCGTGGGGAGGAGGGAGGGGCTTGAGGTGGCGGGCGGGGCGGGCGCGGCGTGGGGAGGAGGGCGGGGTGTGAAGAAAGGGCGGGGCGTAGGAGGGGGCGGGGCGTGAGGGGAGGGCGGAGGAGCCACGAGAATAGGGGCGGGGCCTAAGAGGAAAGGCGGGGCGGGTGATAGGCGAGACCACGCCCCCGGACTCCTGCGCGCTTCCCCGCCCCCACGCCGTCGCCCAGGCAACCTGGCGGGCCTGGAAGGCCACTTTTCCTCACTTTTCCTACTCCCCTGCAACCCGGCTCCTCGCCTCACTCATATCATTCTCACAGAGGCCCCACAAAGATCTTCCAGATACCAGTTGGCACAAATCCTCCCCGGGACCTGCGCGCCGAGGAAGGGGCAGGCTGACACCGTCACTCACACTGGCAGTCCTGTTCCCCCGCCCCTAAGTTCAAGCTAGCAGAGTAACTCGCATTTTGCAGCCCGCCTGTGCTTAGCCTGTGCGTTTATGCTGTGCCTCCTTCCGGAATGTTTTTTTCCAGGTTTAGATGTGTTCTCAGGGTAGCTGACCCTTCTGCCTCCGGAGAGCTGTTTCCTCCGCTGTGCTTCGGTTACTCTGTCGTTAACTCTAACGTGGAATTTGTTAGCTGGAGATTGCACACTCCGACTCTTGCGTGCTGTTCAAATTAGCATTCCAATGGAAGAGTTCCAGAGAGGCGGGAGTCGGAGAGACACAACCTGGAGGGTTTTTGTTGTTGTTGTTGTTGTTGATGATGTTTTGAAGACAGAGATTCTCCATATAGCCCAGGCTGGCCACAAACTTGGGATCCTTCTGCCTTAGACTCTTCTATTACAGGCGTGCAGTGGTCAACACTGGCTTTGTGATGCTGAATTCTGTTGACTATCAACGTTAAGCAGACTACAACAACAAATATATAATGTATAAATTGACTACTAATATGAATAATACTACTTTGTGTAATGCAGTTATAACGTGTAACACTTTATGAATCACCATTAAAGACTTTTTATTATGATAAAAATAATTTTTTTATCATTTTATCAGTTTTTCCATTTACTGCCTCAGAGACATAAAGGGTTATAGTATCAAGTACAGAAACGGTGAATTAAATCATAAACATTTCTAGGCACTGTGACTAAACAGAAAATACTAGTTAGTTTCTTTTTAATCTTTTTATTTCTATCAAAACATAAGTGTGTTCTTATGGCACAAAAATATCTTAATTGCCTAATAATGATTTTTTGTGGTGTCTCATTTTTGTTTATACCCCAATAAAGGATTTCCCCCCCTTTTCTTTTTGAAGTCTTGACCAGGTTATTTGAAGCAGGAAGACTCACCCTAAATGGGGATCCAGCCCAGAGTGGGAGGAAAAACTTCTCTGCAGGTGAGTTCGCCGTAGCCACCGCCATCCTTTGCTACCTCCAGAGTCCAGTTTCTTCAGCCTTCCCATGTGGACTGAAGACCAGGGGTCCCCACACCTCCTGTGCCAGACTGGGATTGCTAAGACACCAGCCTCCTGCACTGACTAGCCACCGAGTTCTCAGCCTCTCCAGTATGATACAGACCTTGTTGTGAAAGCCAACCTAATAAAGCCTCTCTCAAATACATGTTGACTCTGTGGGTTCTGTTCTTCTAGGCCAGTGGTTCTCAACCTTCCTAAAGCTGCGACCCTTTAATGTTCCTCATGTATGTTGTGGTGACCCCCAACCATAACATTATTTTTGTTGCTACTTCATAACTGTAATTTTGCTACTGTTATGAATTATAAATAAGTATCTGTGTTTTCTGATGGTCTTAGGTGACTCCTGTGAAAAAGTCGATTGACCCCCCAAAGGAGTTGTGACGCACAAGGTAAGAACCACTGTTGTGGGATGTACTGTATGTTAAATGTGTTGCTCTGATTGGTTAATAAATAAAATATTGATTGGCCAGTAGCCAGGCAGGAAGTACAGGCAGGACAAGGAGAGAAGAGAATTCTGGGAAGTGGAAGGCTGAGGAGAAAGACACTGCCAGCCGCCGCCAGGACAAGGAAGATGTAAGGTACTGATAAGCCATGAGCCTCGTGACAAAGTATAGATGAATAGAAATGGGTTAATTTAAGATGTGAAAACTAGATAGCTAGAAGCCTGAGCCATTAGGCCAAACAGTTTAAATAATATAAGCGTCTGTGTGTTTATTTTATAAGTGGGCTATCGGACTACAGGGGCTTGGCAGGAGCTGGAGAGAAAGTCTCCAGCTACAACCACTGATCTAGAGAACCCTAACTAATATGATAAGGGTACAAGTGAAATTCAGAGGTCAGTGTGGAATGTCTTCCTCAATTACTCTCCCTTAGTTTTAAAATATTTATTTATCTACTTCTTTATTATATGTGTGTGATGATGTTTTTGGGGGCGCTCACGCTAACACACATGTGGAGGTCAGGGTACAGCTGGAGATCAGAGCCCTCCTTCCTTTTTACTTCAGTTCTGGGGATCGAGCTCAGGTCATCAAGCTTCTAGGCAAGCCCCTTCCCAGCCGAGCCGTCCTGCAGGCCCCACCTTAGTTTATGAGATAGGGTCTCTTACTGAGCCTGGAGCTCACCATTGGCTAGACTGACCCACTATCAAGACGCAGGGAACTTTCTGTCTCTGCCTCCCCAGCCTTTAAAATGTGGTGCTGCTGGTGACCCGAACTCAAACCGCCATGCTCGAATGACAGTCAGTTTGCTGAGCAGCCATCCTCCCAGCCCCACTTTACCGTATTTTTTTTTTAAAGCCCGATTTTAAAAAATACCTTCCTACTTTTTAAAACAGAGTTTAAAGATGAAGGAAGGGGTCCAGGATTCGTTCAGCAGCCATTCATTCATTGCACAAACATCAACAGTCGCCATGGTTAAGTGGCAGGGAACCTTGTACTTCTTGTTTGGTCTTCAGTGTTTTAAAATTTATGTGTGTGGGTTTTCTGCCTGCATGTATGACTGTGTGCCATATCTGTGCAGCGCCCAAGGAGGCCAAAAGCGTATCTCTTGGGACTGGAGTCTGTATCTCTTGGGACTGGAGTCTGTATCTCTTGGGACTGGAGTCTGTATCTCTTGGGACTGGAGTCTGTATCTCTTGGGACTGGAGTCACAGACAGTTGTGAACTGCCATGTGGGTGATGGGAATCAAATCCCAGTCCTCTGCAAGAGCGTCAAGTCCTTCTAACCACTGAGCCACCTTGGCAGCCTCACTACTGTGTATTTATATTTTTTGTTTTCCTGTTGTGCTAGGAATTAAATCCTAGACCTCATGCATGCTGGGGAAATGCTGTACCACTGGTATATATATGTATATGTATATATGTATAGATAGATAGATAGATCCCAGCCCCAACAATGTTATCTTTTAAACGTACTTTAAAAATACTATTTGAAACAGCTGTGTGGTGTTAAAGTATACATAAAAATGATCATTTTCACCGTTTTAAAATTACATTTCTTCATTTGTTTGTGTGGGGCACATGTGGAGGTCAGAAGACACCTTGCAGGAGTCAGTCCTTGCCTGCCACCGGGTGTGTCCCTGGGACTGAAGCCAGTCCGTTGGGTTTGGCTACAAGCACATCTACCCACTGGGCGTCTCACCCACCCCATGGCCCCATTTTAGGCAATTTTAAGTATAAGTGGCACTAATTATTTTGATTTTTTTAATTGTTTTTATTTTTAAACATATTGTTGTACGCAACCACCATCACTATCCATCTCCAAAGCTTTGTTTTCTTCCCCAGTTGAAACTCAGTGCTTATTAAACACTAATTTCTCATCCCTCTTCCTCCAACCTCAGCCGCCATCATTCTGTGGTCTGTGTATATGACCTTATCTGCTATAGGCCCTGTGAATATGTATACACTCACAGTGGTTTTTTAAGGTTTCTTTTATTTGTATGAGTGCTTTTCCTGTATGTCTATAAGTGTACTGCAGGTATTCCTGGTGCCCTTGGGGGCCAGAAAATGGCATTGACACTCCTGAAATTGGAGTTACAGATGGTTATGAGCCACCATAGAAGTGCTGGGGACCGAATCTGGGTCCTCTGGAAAAGCAGTAAGTGCTCTTGACCCATGAGCCACACTTCAGCTCCCAATGCTTGCTTTTATGTGTCTGACTTAGTTAATGCATGTTGAAGGCTTATTTCTACACACACACACACACACACACACACACACACACACACACACACACACTTCACTCCTTTTTTGTTTTGTTTTGTTTGTTTTGAAATGCAGTCTTGTGTCCTCCAGGCTGATGTCAAACTCAATATGTAGCCAAGGATGACCTTGAATTTCTGATCCTCCTGCCTCCACCTCCCAAATGCTGGGATTACAGGTGTGTACCACCATACCCAGAGAATTTCATTCTGTTTTTTTAAGGCTAAATAACAATTCATCATGTGTATATATTGCATTTTAGTTACTCACTCATTTGTTCCTAGAATCCTTGAGATCTTTGAATAGTAAGTATAGGTGCTTCTCTGCCTGTCTGAGTTTTTGTGTTGTTTTTTTGTTGAGACAGTAGTCTCTTTACATATCCGGGACTAGTCTGGAAGGACATATGTAGCCTAGCGGGCCTTGACCTGGCAATAGTCCTGCTTCTGCTGGCTCAGGGCTGGGATGGCAGGTGTGCAGCGCTATGCTCAGCTGCCTTAAAAAAAAAAAAAAAAACTAGCATTATTGAGGCAAGATTTCCTCTGAACAAACTGCATCCACTTGCAGTGAGCCATCTATGAGTTGTGGCAGATTATACACCTATAAAATTTCTGTCTCAGTTACGATCACCTTTGATCATTCCCGAAAGATTTGGATTGACTGGGCCGCAACCATTTTGTGACAGGCTTGACTGTAGCTCATGAAGCAGATGCTGTGCATTGCCTACTCCATGCTCCCTTCTTCATCCTCGCTGAACCCCACTTATGTGGAAGTATTCAACATAACACTCTGCAAAGTTCTGCACTTCAGGGAAAGTTCTAGCCTTGAGATCCTGTTGGTACAAGCCAACTGCTGCTCCTCCATGCCTCTTCCGAGTGACTTCTTTCAGGGCAATGTGCAGGCCACTTCCCGGCCTTCAGAGGCAAGGAGATGTCGTCTCCAAAGGTTGTCGTCTTAAAAAGAGCCATGAAAAAGATCTTCACCAACCCCACATCTGACAGAGGATTGATCTCCACAGTATATAAAGAACTCAAGAAACTAGACATCAAAATACTGAACAGTCCAATTAAAAAAAATGGGCTAAAGAGCTAAATAGAGAATTCACAAAACAAGAACTACAAATGGCTGAAAGACATTTAAAGAAATGCTCAACATCCTTAATCATCAGAGAAATGCAAATCAAAACGACTCTGAGATACCACCTTACACCTGTCAGAATGGCTACGATCAAAAACACCAATGACAGCCAATGTTGGAGAGGATGTGGAGCAAAGGGAACACTCCTCCACTGTTGGTGGGAATGTAAACTTGTACAACCACTGTGGAAATCAGTATGGCGGTTTCTCAGAAAATTAGGAATCAAACTACCTCAAGACCCAGCCATCCCACTCTTGGGCATATACCCAAGGAATGCTGATTCATACCATAAAGATACATGCTCAGCTATGTTCATAGCAGCACTATTTGTAATAGCCAGAACCTGGAAACAACCTAGATGCCCATCAACGGAAGAATGGATGAGAAAAAATGTGGTACATATACACAATGGAGTACTACTCAGCAGAGAAAAACAATGAAAGCATGAAATTTGCAGGCAAATGGATGGAACTAGAAAAAATCATCCTGAGTGAGGTAACCCAAACCCAGAAAGACAGTCATGGTATGTACTCACTCATAAGTGGATTCTAGATATAAAATAAAGACCACAGCCCATAGAACCATAGAGGCTATATATATAGTATGGAGGTCCCTAGGACGACTGTGGTTTATAATAAATTTCGGTTCTACTCAATTATTGGAAAAAAAATAGCCAAATGAATGGAAACACATGAACTATGAACCAAAGGCTGAGGGGCCCCCAGCTGGATCAGGCCCTCTGAATAGGTGAGACAGTTGATTGGCTTGATCTGTTTGGGAGGCAACTAGGCAGTGGGACCAAGTCCTGTGCTCATTGCATGAGTTGGCTGTTTGAAACCTGGAACTTATGCAGGGACACTTGGCTCAGTCTGGGAGGAAGGGACTGGACCTGCCTGGACTGAGTCTACCAAGTTGATTGCAGTCCTCTGGGGAGGACTTGCCCTGGAAGAGGTGGGAATGGGGGGTAGGCTGGGGGGAAGGGGAGGGGGAGGGAGGGGGGAGAATAGGGGAACCCATGGCTGATATGTAGAACTGAATGGTATTGTAAAAGAAAAGAAAAGAAAAGAAAAAAAGAAAAAAAAAGAGCCATGAAGAGGTGACACTTTTTGTCTTTGAAATATTGTCCAGAGAAATATACAAACTTTAAAATAAGGCGGGTTTTGTTTTAGATTGTTCAGAGAGAGCCTAAGACTTAGTAATCTTTCCAACCTATACTTCAATGTCTTGTCTGCAATGACTTTAATGATGAGTGACCCAGAAACACCACTAGATGTCACCCTGGCTTCATAGTTCAGAGATGTTGGAGCAGTTAAAAACAACAAAGCCAAAATCCAATACTTTGAAAATGAGTTAGAAGCACTGTCTCTAATCCCAGCATTTGGGAGGCGGGGGCAACTAGATCTCTGTGAGTTTGAGGCCAACCTGGTCTACATATCTCTCTTCAGGCCAGCCAGGATATCTAGTGAGACCTTGTCTCAATAAAACAAAAAAGAATGGAAAGCATATTAGAAATGTGAGCAAAAACAGGGGCTGTAGCTTGATCGCAGAGCTTTTGTCCAGCATGTGCAAGGTCCTTGTTTAGATATCTCTCTCTCTCTCTCTCTCTCTCTCTCTGTCTCTCTCTCTCTCTCTCTGTCTCTCTCTCTCTCTCTCTCTCTCTCTCTCTCTCTCTCTCACACACACACACACACACACACACACACACAGAGGATACTATGTAAAATTAAAATCAATAAGAGAAAACTTCACCAAGAACAAACTTGGTTTTCTTTACACGGGGTTAACAAATAGAGAGACCTGTGGTTTTCAGGATGTCACAACTGTGCCTAGGCAAATGGCATCTGAAAGAGTTGAGTGTGGGAATGCCAGGTGGGGAGCAAGGTGTTGTGATTGTTTCTCCTCTGTGGACACAGTATGAGATTTGAAAGAAAGAACTTGATTAGAAACAGAATTTGTCAAATATACACTGAAAGTCCAGTTGCCACCTGACTGGACATGTCTGTTAGGAAAGGACTTTCCATTGCTAGAGTAGAGCCAATTCCAAGCTGGAGGCACAAGGAGGGTGCAGTAGAAGGTGAGAAAAGAGATGGCGGTGATTTTTTTCCGAGACCTTTCTTTCAAGCCAGGAAGAAGCTGGTTGGGTTCCGTTGTGCGTAGCAGCAACCTAACTCTGGATGGTTTGCTGGGGGACAGCATTCATGGAGTCAGAGAGATGGTAAAGGTTCTTGCCTTCAAACCTGACAGATAACCTGAATTTGATCCCTGAGACACTCCCATAAGTTGTCTGTCCTCTGATGTCCACAGGCACACCATAGCTGCCAGGTCAAGTTACCTCTACAGCAAGATGACTATGGGAAGGCCTTGTGAAATGCAGGGGGAAAGCCACACTATAGTGTGTGTGTGTGTGTGTGTGTGTGTGTGTGTGTGTGTGTGTGTGTGTGTGTTTGCATGTATCCTTGGGGTGCACATGCCGTGTTGCTCACGTGGAGGTCAAAGGTCAATGTTAAATGCCACTGCTTGCCTACAACCTTGCTTGAGACAGGGTCTCTGGCCGCTGCTTCACACAGTTGGCTAGTGGACAGGGAGGGGGAGGAGCTGGCTCAGCGGTTAAGAGCACTGGCTACTCTTCCACGTGACCTGAGTTCAATCCCAGCGCCCACACGGCGGCTCACAGCTGTCTGTAACTCCAGTTCCAGGAAATCCCATGCCCTGACACAGACATCCATGCAGGAAAAACAATTGGCTAGCTGGCCTGTGAGCTTCCTAGCTGACTTACAAGCTTCTGTGTTCTCCATCACATCTTCGGTCTTTCTGTAGGAGGACAGGGATTACGGACATATTCACCACTTTCACACGGGTTCTGGGGATTTGAACTCACTGGCACAGCAGTCCCTAGCCCATTGTGCCATCACCCCACCCTACTATTTAATTTATTTTTGAGACATACTATTACTGAGGCTGAACTGTATCAGAACTCACGATCCTCCAGCTTGAGCCTCCAGAGTAGATGGGACCATAGGCACTCACCACCATGCCCAGTTCTCCTTTTACTCTTTACTTAAAAATAAAGCTGCAGCCGGGTGGTGGTGGTGGTGGTGGTGGTGGTGGTGGTGGTGGTGGCGGCGGCGGCGGCGGCGGCGGCAGCGCACGCCTTTAATCCCAGCACTCGGGAGGCAGAGCCAGGCGGATCTCTGAGTTCGAGGCCAGCCTGGGCTACCAAGTGAGTCCCAGGAAAGGCGCAAAGCTACACAGAGAAACCCTGTCTCGAAAAAACAAAATAAATAAATAAATAAAGCTGCAAAAGGAAATATCAGTTAAAAATCACCTACATTACCCTTAAGGATTTACCACTTCCATTTGGCACGCCTATGTTTCCATTCAAATGCTACCATTATATAAAAATGATACACATCTTTTTCCTGGCATTGGGCCCTTTGAGGAGCTACTACTGCAAATGAAAGAACACCTGCCCTGTGCTGTACATTAAATGTTAGTCTTTGGAGGAGGGAGGGTGGTAGGGTCTCACATGCCCAGGCTGGCCTGAACTCTCCGTAGCTCTGGATGACCTTGACCTTCAGATGCTGCTGATGCGGTGCTAACTCGGGCTTCCTCTAGGCCAACCAATCATCCTGCCAACTGAGCTACCAAGCCCCAGCCTCAGCATCACAGTCGTTTTAGTTTATGTATCTATTTATTGTGTGTATATGCATCCGTGTGTATGGTGTGTGCGTGTGTGTGTGTGTGTGTGTGTGTGTGTGTGTGTGTGTGTGAGAGAGAGAGAGAGAGAGAGAGAGAGAGAGAGAGAGAGAGAGAGAGAGAGAGAGTTTGGGCACATTTGTGCCATGGTGTGCATGTGGAGGTTAGAAGATAACTTTGAGGATTCAATTCTAGCGTCCCGCCTTCTTGAGCTGGGGTCTTCTGTTGTGTCTGGGGCTGCGCTGTGTACTCCAGGCTATCTGGACCTTGAACTTCCAGGCCGTTCTCCTGCATGGGCCTCCCACCTTAACGTGGGCGTGTTGAGATTACAGATGGGAACCTCTGCGTCTGGCTTTTTATACAGGTTCCAGGAACAGGCAGTTAGGCTTACACAGCTTGTGTGCTTTAACTAAGCCATTTAGCGGGCCCACGTCTACGTTATCCTATAATATCCCAGTCTTACTGGCTTCTCATTATCTACTTTTCATTATGTATAAGTAAAAACACCAAAATCATATTGTTCTCACAACCCTATAGTTTTTAACTTCAGTCTCCAAAAATAAAAATCCATCTTACCACAAATTTAAATAGAAAACTTTGGGTAAACATATTCCTTGAAAAGAATTCTAATTTGTTCCAATAATTTTAGATTCTGGACAAGACAAAAAGCTATCATATACTGCTCAAATTCTGAGTGGAAAATAATGTTAATTGTCATATAGTATTATTACAAAGTTACATTGATAACCTGAAGTCAGTAACATTCAGCCGTGAGTGTACAGAACAGTGAGAAACAGGCTGTCTTGGGGTCGACCACAGTCAAAGGCAGGAAGGGTCTTCCTCAGTTCGCATAGCGCAGCAATTTCACGGGAGAGCCTGGTCCTATGTAGCCTGTGGCATATTCTTCTAACGAAATCAACAACGCTTTGGACACTTGAAAGTTCGCCCAAATCGCTTAGGCACAGTTTCTCCGACTTGGCTGCCCAGCAGAAGTGCCGGGAGGAATTTTCAAAATACCAACGCCTGCCCGAAGTTCTGCTTTAATTAGTAAGAGGCGGGGCTCTTCTGGTAACTATTTCTAGCCGTCTGTACTGAATTTTCAGCTTCCTCGGTGGTGTTATCGTCTGTAGGCCAGCTCTCATCGCCAGGTCTTTGTGGCTGAATTCTGCAGAGCGCGCTCCTTGCGCCCCAAGGTCGCGATGCTGCTGCTGCTGCTGCTGCTGGCCTCTGCCATCCGCTGCGGCTGCAGAGGGACCGACCATCGCTAAAAATGCCAAAGAAAAGAGGCGCGATGCCTTGCTGAGATTTGGGGATGGCTTCCCCCGCCCTCCACTAAGAATTTACGCGTCCCAACCCCCCACTTCCCTCTTGCAAACCTCCCCGAACCCGGGAAGCAAACGATGAACAATGCTTGATGAAAAAAAAAAACACACACACACACAAAAAACCGGGTGCAAAGTTTTCCGCATAGCCTCTCCGCCCCCGGGACACGATCGAAAATTCCGAAGGCAACAGGAGCGCCACAAGCGCCCGCTTTCTTAAAGCGCGGTTTCTGCGGAGGGCGGAGGCTATTGTCATGGTAAATTTCACTCGCTGAGGAAGAAAGGGTAGATGATCGATCAAAAAGGAGGTACTCCTTTGCGGTTCTGCCGCTTTCTGCCTACACCGCGGCGTGAAAGGCTTTTTTTTTAAACTTTTCTCGGTTAAAAACAAAAACAAAGCAAAACACAGAAAAGGCTCTGGCGCGTGTGCGAGCCTACAGCAGTCTGCGGTGACCCTGGAGGACGTCCGTGCGAACGCAGTGGGCAGACCCCACTGGGGACTTCCGCGAGGGCCCCCGAATTCCAGCAGGTCTACCCGGAGAAGCGCGGACGGCCCGGTCCCCGGTCCGCATCCCCGGGGAGCCGCGAGCCACGCCGCCCCGGCTGCGAAGGTTTCTCCCCGCCCGCGGGTGGCGCGCTGGCTGATCTAGCCCCAGCAGGGAAGCTGGGCTCGCCTCCATCTGGGTCAGGCACTTTAAAAACGGAAGCCGACTTGAGCATGTGTCGGGCGCGATGAGGACCCCTGAGAACTTGGAGGAGCCTAGCTCCACACCGAACCCCAGCAGGACCCCCCAGGAGAGGTTCGTTTATCTGGAAGCGCTCCTAGAGGGAGGGGCCCCCTGGGGCTTCACCCTGAAAGGTGGCCTGGAGCACGGAGAACCGTTAATCATTTCCAAGGTGAGTTTTCTGCTCGGTGTTGCCTTCCACGAACTTGTGTTTTGTTCGCGACTTCCGAAGTTGTGTCAGATTTGTCGGAAACTGGAAAAAAAATAAAAAAAATTCCCGGGCATTGCCTGAATACCACTTACTGCTTATTTTGTTGTTTCCTGCATTTCTGATGATCTGGAAATGTTTTTGGATAGCTTGGTGTTTGGAAGAAAACTGTGTCTAGCTCGTTTGTTCTGTGAAAGCCCCAGGAAAGTGTGCTCATTTGATGGCCAATCCTCTCTTTTTGTGTATGAAATGCTAGATCGGTTCCCACACGAGCCTTCTGTTATAAATGTTCAAGATAAGCAACATTGGAAGGTCGTGGCATCCATAGTTCACGGTCAGGAAGACCTCTCGCTTCAACCGAAAATACCCAGCTTTAAAACTATTTTAAATGTTCTTATAATTTTAGATCCTCAGCCCAGGTGTGGTGGTGCATGCCACCACACCCAGCAGGAGACACAGAGGCAAGCTTTTCAGCCCAGAGCAAGTTAGCAGGACTGTCTCAAAAACCAGCCAAACAAATATTTCTGGAGAATTGCTCGCTTTATACACAGAAGGAATTAAATCGGCTTTTAGTATAGACAAAAACCCTCTTCTGTCCCTCTGTGTATTACAGGTCTGATTTTGGAACCAAGTGATCCTGCAGTATGACTCAATCTTCATTGATCTTTTGGGTTTTTTAGGCTTTAGGCCATGTTTCTCTGATTCAGCAGACATTCATATTACTTGCTGAAATATTTATTTTGAAATTACAGATTAGGAACAGTTGAGGGCAATCGGATGTTTGAAGGCTTTCAGGGAATTACATACCCCAAGGAGATATTTGTAATTGAGGGAGGAATTCTTTTGAGTGTGAGGGTGGAGGAAGAAATACCGTGTTGAATTTGAACTCTGTTATCTGGTAAGGTCATCACCCCCTCCCCCAACACATCTGTGAGTTTTGAGGAAGGCCAGGGTAACCTTAATGTGGGTGAGCCAGGAGGAATTGGTAATGACAGCAATTGACCCTAAGTATGCAGTATACAATGCAAGCTATGTGACTTTCCCAAGGAAAACAGAGGACATATATACATATATATGTGTGTATGTATATGTATATATCCACTAGGGAGGATCTCAGTTATTGAAAAACTAAAGTCCCATTATCACGGCCCTCAGGAGATTGAAGCTTGTTTTTCTCAAGCTACAAGAAGTCTGGATAGAGGTCAGCTGTTAGGCATGGAAACAGCTTAATCAAATCAAGAATTCCACTTAAATCTTCCATTTGCCATTCTTATTTGTGGCCTTTTTCCCTCATGGCTGCATGGTGAATGCTGCACCTCCAGCATTGCGTCTTCATTGCAGGCAGGTTTGGAGCTTTTTGCTTTCTCATCAGACTTTTGCTTACTTCTCATTGGCCAGAACTACACTGCATAGCTGTCCTGTAGACAGCGAAAGGAAATTAATGACCGTGACTAGTTTAGACTGGCTAGGGTTTCTCTCATGAATTCTGAATAGGGTCCCTACCCTTCTAGAAGTCAAGGATTCTTTGCTACTATTTGGGGAAAAAAAAAAAAAAGTGGTTCTTTTTTATGAATGAAGCAGAGTTGACTGTTGGGTAAACAACTGGAATGCCTATAGCAAATGTGTTTTAAATTGTCTACATCTTAGTCGGATGGTGGTGGCGGCGGCGGCGGTGCACGACTTTAATCTCAGCAGCACTCAGGAGGCAGAGGCAGGTGGATCTCTGTGAGTTCCAGGACAGCCTGGGCTGCACAAAGAAACTCTGTCTTGAAAAACAAAAATCAAAACAAAAAAAGTCTACATCTTAAACCTGCTGCACAACCTTCCCGACTTTTAATGATAAAATCTACGTATGTATTCATGAGGATGGCAGTGGCTCTTGGAGAGGTCTGATCCCATGTCTACTGGGTTGCCAGAACCTGCTGGTGTCTGCAGGATGTGGGCATAATAGTCTTTACCTCAGGGGACTGCAAAGAGATGAACTGTGACTATGAATGGAGTAGAATGTCTGCTGCAGAGAAAGAGTTTTGCTCTTCGTTATCCTAGGAGACGTTTGTGTTCAATATGCTAATTAGTTGTCTTGCTTCGGTGACAAAGAATCTGATAGAGTCATTTAAGGGCTTATTCAGGTGCACAGTTTTGGGAATACAGTCTATTCAGACAAGGTAGGTGTCATGGTTTGAAAGAAAATGGCTTCCAAAGGGGGTGGCACTATGAGGAAGTGTGGCCTTGGAGTGGGCGTGGCCTTGTTGGAGTGGGCGTGGCCTTGTTGGAGTGGGTGTGGCCTTATTGGAGGAAGTACTTCATTAGGGGGTGGCCTTTGAGGTCTCATTTCATATATGCTCAAGGTACTGCCCAATGTCTCGGTTCTTGTCCCGTTGCCTTTGGATGGAGGTGTAGAATTCTCCAGCACCATGTCTGCCTGCATGCCGCCGTACTCCCAGCCACCATGCTCCCCCACCGTGATGACAACGGACTAAACCACTGAAAATGTAAGCCCTCACCTCAGTTAAATGCTTTCCTTTATGAGAGTTGCCGTGGTCATGGTGTCTCTTCACAGCAACAGAAACCCTAACTAAGGCAGAAAGTGGTACCAGGGACTGGGGTATTGTTGTGACAGGCTTGACCATGCTTTTGTTTGGAGGAATTTGGACTTTGGTACTTTGGGTTAGGAAAGCAGTGGAATGCTTTAAGCACTGCTTAATGGGCCATACCAGCAGGAGCATGGAAGACAGTGGTGCTAAGAGTGACTAGAACTCTGGGGGGCTGGCTTAAGAGGCTTCAGAGGAGAGGAATTTTAGTATGTTGCCTAGAGATCATCCTGTGATATTTGGTGAAGAAAGTGACTGCTTTTGCCCTTGTCCAAAGAGTCTGCCTGAGGTAAAAGTGAGGAGACTTGGATTAATTCCCCTGGCAAAGGAAATCTCAAAACAGCCTAGTATTGACTCTTGGGTGGTTATTACTGGTCACTCTTATACAGACTTATAATGAAAAAGAGCGAGAAAATGTAAAATTTGAGGAGAAAAGGGGCATCAGGAAGTGGAATGGAGCTAAATTCTGAGTTCAAGGAGGTAAGATTTGAAATAAGGGAGTAGTGATCTTGGGGCAAGATCCCACCCAGCTAAATTTTCAACTTGTGAAAAGGAATTAAAGAAAAGCTTGGAGCTGAGTGTGGTGGTGCACACCTTTAATCCCAGCACTCCAGAGGCAGAGGCTGGCAGGTCTCTGGTTTGAGGTCAGCTTGGTCTACAGAGCAAGTTCCAGAACAGGCAAGCTCAGGCAGTGAAGGTGACCATCGGAAACGGAAAGCTGGTGAAGATGTAATTGAACAAGGGGGCCATGTTCCAGCCCCAGTAAGCTGAAGAAGTTGGCAGCTTCAGCCATGTCATTCTGGAGTTAAGGAGAGAAGAAAGGGGCTGTGGAATTTGCCTCCATGACTAGGGAAGGCCGTTGAGGACAGGCATGTGTCAAAGCTGTCCCTGAATGGAGGCCTTGGAGACCCCAAGATGTTGGAGATGATGGAGTCATGGGATACCTGCTGAGGAGAGCTAACAGGGAGTGGAACCAGCCCAAGGGAAAGAAATGTGTTGAAAGAAAATGGCCCCCAAAGTGAGTGGCACTCTTAGGAAGTATGGCCTTGTTGGAGTGAGTACGGTCTTATTAGAGGAAGTGTTTCATTAGGGGATGGACCTTGAGGGCTCACATATGCTCAAGGTTCCGCCCAGTTTACTTCCTGTTGCCTTTGGATGAAGATGTAGAACTCTCCAGCATGCCAACTAAGACAGAATGCATAGTGGCTAGGGAGACACACACACACACACACACACACACACACACACACACACACACACACACACACATCTGTGGTGGCTCTGGCTCACAGCACACTTGCTCACACCTCATAGTGGCTGAGGAGATGGCCCTGTGGTGGCGCTGGTTGGTGGCATAGTTGGTAGCATGGCTTGCTCCACAGGCCCGAAGGCAGAGAACCAGAAGCTGATGTCAACATCAAGGCCCATGCTCTTCTAGCTAGCCCACGGTCCCAACGGTTCCATTAACATCTCAAGACAGCTGAGGACCATGTATTCAAACACAGGAGACTAGGCGGAAGTTTGCATCTATTTAAACAACCACACAGCATTTATATTTCTCCCACCTGACCGTCTAAACATAAGCTGAACTGGAAAGTGGCTCTTTCTATGGCCAGATACAAGTTCCTTCCGCTTTCCTACCTCCACCCCAGAGTGAGGACCACTTGTTCCCGTGTCTGATTCCCAGCCGTTCAGAAGCCGTCGGGAGGGAAAGAGGAGGTCGTGTAGTGGCAGCAGAAGAACAGTCTGCTTCAACCTGCATTGACCAGCGTGGCCGCCAACAGCCATCTCCATTTCTGTTTCCATGCAAGGCAACAGAAAAGGAAATGATTTAAAATTCTGACCCTCGCTTGCACTGTCGACATCTGAAGCGTCGTCACCTCGCACCAAAATTTTGAACATCTTTCCCCACGTTGAGCAGCAAGCAAAGCCTTGCTCATCCACACCTCCTCCTCAGATTTCCCTGAGGTCCCCGCTCAGTTGCCTGGTCTCTCTTCTGTACTCCTGTATCACATGTTCATCACACCGAATCACGATGTTTTATTTATGCAGATTAGCTTGTTGAGGCCAGGGTATTTTCTTCATTTTTTTTTTTTTTTTTTTGCCATGTCTAACCAGAGCCTATAATAGGGGGTCTAACCTCCCTAGAAGTCAAGGCTCTTTGCCTACTGTTTGGAAACAAATGCTGAGTAAATGAAAGGGCGTGGCTATATCTAACTCTTCTCAAATGATCGGGACCCCGCACAGTGCCTGGCAGTTAGCATTCAGTAACTTCTACTGACTCAACTAGCAAATGGCAGGGTCAGGCAGGAGGCAGTTTAAGCAGGGAAGCGGGGTTCCCATGAGATGGAGAAAGCTAGACAGAGTTCCAGAGTTTAGGTATGTGTCTGTTTCTTATTGCTGCTGTAACAAATTACCCCCCAAGTTTGGTGACTTAACACAATGCAAGCTTACCAGTCTGTAGTTCTGTGGGCCGGAAGTGAAACACAAGTCTCACTAGGCTAAAATCAAAGCGTCTGTAGGGCCAGACCCCCTTATGAAGGCTTCAGGACAGACTCTGTTTCCTCTCCCTTTCAGTTCTAGAGGTCCACAGTCCCTGGTGCCCAGTCCCCTTTTTCCTTCAAAGCCAACCACAACAGCGTAAGTCTCATTTATCACCCCACCCTCCAACTCTGCCTCACTTTGTTATTTAGTTTATTTATAGTTCTGGGAACTGAACTCAGCATCCTTCATGCCAGGCAAGTGCCTCTAACCCCAACCCCTTTATCAACTTTTAAAAACTCCTGTGATTTCATTGGGCCTACTAAGATAATGTTCCTATTTGGAAACCAGGTGCTTAATAGCTTGAATTCCGTTTGGCTCTTCCTTTGCCAGATAGCCTAACATGATCACAAGGTCCAGGGATTACAGTGTGGATGTCTCTGGGAAAAGAGGGTGCTCTTTTACCTACCCCAGGGTGTTTAAGCATTAGTGAAAGTTTATAGAATGAAGGCAGAACCAGGGAAGAGTCTATACAGTCCCTCATGGTGTGGTGACCCCTAACCATAACATTATTTTCGTTGCTACTTCATAACTGTAATTTTGCTACGGTTACGAATCATAATGTAGATATCTGATTTTCAGGCTGTCTGATATGTAACCCCCTGTGAAAGGGTGTGGCCATCTCCCCCACAGGGGGTTGTGACCCACAGTTTGAGAATCACCGGGCTAGAGTGACACTTAGTAGCTGAGACTGATTGCAGGTCTTCTTTCTGAGCCAGTGAAAAACGTGCCTAATGGACTTAGGCACTGCAGAGCGGATGCCCCCATCCCGCAAAGGTAGGGTGGCTCCCTGTGGAAGGGGATGGGATGTGGCAGGGTTCACCGAGTCTCAGGAAAGGCACGTACACAGTATGCACACAGTTATAAGCAGCCAGGTTACAGGTGACAGGGTAATGCATGAAGTATCACTTTTCTTTGGGTACAAAACAAGACGGGGGGAAAACGAATGGGGTGTGTGTGTGACTACAAAGGGGTGGTAATAAAAGATCATTTTCCAATTGCTTTCTTTGGGATTTAATGTCCTTGAATAGGAGAGGTGGGGCAGAGAAATGAGCCTCTGTAATCTGTGAGCTTCAAATAGAAAGCGTGCCTTTAAAAAAAGCGGTGGTTGTAAGTGGACGCTCAGACCATTCAACCGTTCAGGAAGCTGGCAGCCTGATTTGAAGATGAGTCATCTGCTCAGTGCAGGAGCTGGGAAGCGCAGTTCCACCTGAGGCGTGGGGGGGGGGGGGGGCGGTGGTGCACCTGCTCCCAGGGCTCATCGCTAAAGAACGACAACAGTAACCACAAGCAGCCGCTGCGGGCGCGGCGAGAGCCTACAGTGCTCAGGGCTCCTTCCCAAGAGTTCTCCATGTGTCAATCATTCCAGTCCTGTAACCCCACCCGAGGAAGGGAATCCCAGTGCCTCAGTGATCTCCATGAGGAACTGGGCCACGATCCGAGTAACTCAGTAGGGTGTGGCCATCCCTCTGAGCCTCACCCTATGTGAGGTGCCATTACATTATCTGTTAGTCTCGGGATGTTAGGTCTGACACAGAGGTGAGCAAGGAATGGCTATTTGGGGGGCAGGGCTAAAGGCTGCCGAAGATAAAATGTTATTAGACTCTAAACCTGCTCCGCTCCATCCTCTCCATCCCTGCGGCTCTCAGCCATGCAGCAGGCTTTGGAGACACAGCTTCCTCCCAGGAATTCACATTAGTACGCGACAGAACTGGGGATGAGGACGCTTGAACAGAGGGGATCACTTACCACTTTGGGAAGTGTTTTCATGGGTCTATTTAGCTGGAGAATTGCTGCCTCGGCTTCTACTCACATGGGCTTTGGATTTGGAGGGGAAATCATTGGTCTCACCAGTGCTCGTCGATGTGGCGGGCAAGGCCGTCTTCCCCTGGCTCTCCCGTTTGTGCCCTGCTTCCCTGGGAGGCATCGTTCCTGCAGCCGGACTCCATCTCGTGTAGAATTCCCGTGCCTTCAGCCATTCACCGTTCTTCACCAAACCCCCTTTCTCCACCCGTGGGCTTTTCTTGTCAGTCCAAGTCAGTCTCCTTGGGCATGGTGCGCTAAGGCTTGACTCATTCACTCTCCCCTAGCCCTGTCTTTTCATTAAAATAAAACTGTAGAGTCATGTGTCTGCTAATGTAAAGCCAGAGGCACCCTCACATACGCGCTCCCAAGCTTCCTGCTGACAGCATTCATTTTAGAAAGGATTTATTCACTGCCTTCTTCTAATGCTGTGGTTCTCCTTACAGTTCTGTCCCTGTAGAGAATCATCTAGAACATTCCAGTCAGCCTGCCATTTGAAAGGGAAACAAGTGGCTTCATTGTTCTGTGAGACACAAGTGGACATGTCAGCAGGCTAGGATCTGAGGTTTCTGTGGGCGGAAACAGATTGTCCGGGTGACTGTGTGACAGTTATTGTTTCTGGATGTTCTCTGTCTAGAATCAGCACTTTCTGCCTTTTCAGCTTTCAGGGTACCCCCTGGTTTTGTCACACAAGCCTCAGCCATAAATCTCTTGGTAAAACAGTGCTTAATTACCAACCATGGTCCCGGAGTTCAATTTGAAATGAGTTTTAAGCATTGTAGCTGAAGTTTTCCTCGTCCTGCCTAGCCCATGGTCAGGACAATTCTCTCTCACCCACCAGTCCTGTAGCCGCTCAGACCCAAGTAAACACACAGAGGCTTATATTATTTAAAAACTATATGGCCTAATGGCTCAGACTTCTTGCTAGCTACATCTTACATCTTAAATTAACCCATTTCAACCCTGTCTTGAAAAACCAAAAAAAAAAAAAAAAAAAAAAAAAAAAATTAACCCATTTCTATAAATCTATACCTTGCCACGTGACTTGTGGCTTACCATTGTCTTTACACGTTACTTCTCATCATGGCGGCTGGCAGCGTCTCCTGACTCAGCCTTCCACTTCCCAGAATTCTCTTCTCTGCTTGTCCCGCCTATACTGTACTTCCTGCCTGGCTACTGGCCAACCAGCACTTTATTTATTAACCAATCAGAGCAACACATTCACAGCACATAGATATCCATAGCAAAGCATTTCCTCAAACCTCTGGGCTGATTGAATTGGCTCACTGAGGCCATCTTTTTTGTTTCCTTCTAAGTGTTAAGTGATATCAGCTTGATATTCTTTCATCATCATCTCCTCCTCTTCTTCCTCCTCCTCCTCCTTCTTCTTTTCCTCTTAAGATAGGGTCTCATGTAGCCCAGGCTAGTCTTGAGTTTGCTATGGAGCCAAGGCTGGCCTCGAACTCCTAATCTTTCTGCCTTTATCTCCTAAGTGCTAGGATTACAAGTGTGTACTTATCACTCAGCTGTCCTCTGCCTCAGCCTCCTAGGTGCTGGATTTACAGACGTGTGTCATCATGCTTATTTTGACATTTTCAAATGCCCACGCTTTCTGAATGTCTCTCCTTAGCTTCCTCTCTTTTTCTTTTGACGTTTGTCCTCCATACACACACGCCTCTGCTGCTCTTAAATAGACGTTTGTCCCCTCTTGGTCAATCTCCACATCCCTGCTTTGGCTCCGCCTCCTCTTTGCCGCCATTTTCTTCAGCATCTTTATCCACCTGGTCTTCTAATAAAGCAGTCCTTAGCTTTCAGCCGGTCTGTGGAAGAACGGCAGTCTCCGTAAGACCTCATGGATTTTACTTGTGCTTGTATTTCCTGCTTTTTCTGGCAAAACACCTCTCGATTCACACACAGAAAATTCTCAATTTAAGTGGCTTATAGGATTTCAGAGCTGGAAAGAACCTCAGCAGTCATGTGATCCAACTTCCGTATTATAATGAGAAAAAAAAAAAAAACCCTGCAGCACAAAAAGGGTCATGTATTTGCCGAGGTGTTTTCTGTTTAGCGGACAAAGTGTGTGTTTGTGTGTATTTGTGGTGTCTGCATAGGTGTGTAAAGCCCAACTATTGGGATAGTAATTGCTCCTGCTGAGGCCATTTTTGCTTTTGCATGAACCCTGTTCCTCTTTTAGATTGTTGACTCTAGAAGGTGAGGATCTCCCCTTTTACATTGTTGACTCTAGAACGTGAGGATCTCTTTCAGGTCTTTCCTTCCCTGTTCTCCCCCCACCCACCCCCCTCCGTCTTTCTTTTTTTTTTTTTTTTTTTGTTTTTTTCGAGACAGGGTTTCTCTGTGTAGCTTTGCGCCTTTCCTGGAACTCACTTGGTAGCCCAGGCTGGCCTCGAACTCACAAAGATCCGCCTGGCTCTGCCTCCCGAGTGCTGGGATTAAAGGCGTGCGCCACCACCGCCCGGCCGTCTTTCTTTTGTGCTATCCATAGTGCTGAAATTATGAATAGCAATTATGAAAATGTGCTAATGAGTAGAGAGGAAATGATTGATATGAAAGCAGATCATAAAATTGATCTGGATTGAGTGGCACACATCTGTAATCATAGCATTTGGGAAGTGGAGGCAAGGTGATCTCGGGAGTTAGAGGCCAGCTTTGGCTGCACAGCAAGTTCAAGGACAACTTGGGATGCATACTATCTCGAAAAACATTTTTTTCTTAGAAGGCTGTCTAGGGTAGAGTGCAAACAAGATGTTAGAAAACCCTGCTTTGAAGGTCAGGGTTATATCTCAGTCGGTGGACTGTTTGCGTGGAATGCAGGAAGCCCTGTATTCAAACCCAACACTGCATGAACTAGGCATGGTGGTGCACATCTGTAATCCCAACACGCAGGAAATGGAGGCAGGAGATGAGAAATTCAAAGTCTTTCTTGGCTAGACAGTGAGTTTGAGGCCAACCTGAGCTATGCGAGACCCCATCTCTAAGTCAAAAATTAAAAAAATAAACAAATTCCTGCCTAAGAAAAATAAAGCAACCAGGTTAGGTTTTACTCATATATATCTTACATATATAAAGTGTTTGGTAAATGTCTGTTAGATCAAGTTAAATTAGTCAAAAAGGGGAAACACGTGTTTTTATTTGACTTGTAATGGGTTATCCAAGCTTTGGTTAAAGTGTGAAATGGTTTGAGAAACCAGCTAAGGTTGTGATCTTTTCAATGTTGAATGGAGAAAGGTTTCATTCAGACACCACGCTGGTCTTAGATGCCAAGCGAATCTGAACATCAGTGAGAAACTCTTTGAAAGCTAACACATCCCCCAGGCTTTCTCTCCTGCACAGAGAACACAACTTAATTGAAGAAATATTCATCTCATTTCTAGTGAGCCCACAGTGCAGTTGGAGACACATAATGAGAGATTTTCTATCAATCTTTGAAAACAACAAAACCTCACAGGACATTCTGGATGTGAGCTAACCCACAGACAGAGTCTTCCACATTGAAGTCTTTGATGTGGTTCCAAACAGTGAGCATCTTATCCAGAGAGCCGCAGAGTTGTTGTTCTCTGTCCATCCCCGTCCATCCGGGGAGTCCATCCATCTCCCATGCTCTGACCTCCCAGGCACTTCTCAATACAGCAAAACGATGCAAAAAGTCTCTGTTAAATCCTGCCCCCCACCCCCCCTCCAGTGACATTTCCCACAAAAACAAAGTTGGT
Organism: Peromyscus maniculatus bairdii; assembly: GCF_049852395.1. Lineage (NCBI taxonomy): Eukaryota > Metazoa > Chordata > Mammalia > Rodentia > Cricetidae > Peromyscus > Peromyscus maniculatus. The sequence goes on from NC_134861.1 coordinate 87,448,160, forward strand.
GTATCTGACCTGAAGAATGGAAGGGGCATTTCTTTCTTGGCATCCCAGAATGCTTTGCTGTCTTGGCAGACTGGACATCTGTCCTGGGCATCAGAGCCTGAACTTACACTTACGTCAACTGCATTTTTTCATTCCTCCTTCCCATCTGCTGTGACCCTCTCCCCTTTGAACTGCATTTTTTCTTTGAGATTTTATCTAAATCTTTATTTTTAAGAAGTCCTCTTTGGTATGTTTGTAATCTCTGTTATTTCGTCATTTGGAGTAAGGCTGTCAAGTGTAGCAAAATACACATCCCAGATGGTGGATGGCTTGGAGTGAAAATAAACAAAGTAATATCACTGGTCATGAGGCCATGTTCAGGGGCTCAGCTTTCCCAAAACTTAGTTTTTTCATCTTTGAAACTAGAGCACACACCTTCAATCCCAGCACTCAGGAGGCAGAGGCAGACAGATGATCTCTGAGGTCAGCCTGGTCTACAGAGTGAGTTCCAGGACAGCCAGAGCTACATAGAGAAACCCTTTCTTGAAAAAACAAAAAACAAAAACAAAAACAAAAACAAAAAAAACCAAAAGAAAAAGCAAAGCAAAACAAACAAACAAAAATGGGAGCATCCTTACTCAACATGGTCTTTTAATCATCCAGTGGATTAAACTATGCTGTAGTGGGATGGGTACACATTGCTCCAGATGTTAGGTACAGACAGACGGCAGGATGGTGGGAGTCGGACAGAGGAAAGCCACCCCTCTAACTCCCGAAACAAAGATGGCACCTGACTGGTTTTCCATATCATGGCCAGAGTTGCCACTTCATAGTGAGACGCTGGACAATATCCTGCCCTCTGGCAATGGACATGTTTGCACAGGACAATTCCAGGATATCGTAAGTTTCATTAAGAACAAAACCAACACCATATGCTCCTGGGTGATGGTACCTGCTGGGGAGAGAGAGCAGGGCTTGCCCTCAATGGGCGGTGAGAGGAGAGTTTCCCCATGCTACGTGTGAGCTAGGACCTAGCAGATAAGAGGTGGAGAACCGAACAAGTGAAATTTGTAGGCTGGAGGCATGGAAGTCTTGTCACATTACATAAACAAACAGCAAGGCAGTGCGGGTGGGGTGGGGGGTGGGGGTGGGGGGATGAGGGTGAGGATGGGGGGTGGAGGGGGAGGGCTTAGCAGGTAAGAGCACTCACTCATTGTGCAGCCATGAGGACCTGAGTTCAGGTTTCAAGCCCCCACATAGAAAGTTGAGCATGGCTGCACATGCCCATAACTCCAGCCCTGTAAAGGCAGAGACACAAGACCTCCAGGACTTGCCAGCCGCCGGTCTAGCTACAGGGTCAGTGAGATACCATGTCTCGAGAAAATAAGGTGGATGAATGAACAGGAGAGCCAAAGTCCTTCTCTGGCCTCCATGAGTACACATGAGCATGTATACCATCCCCCCCGCAATTGTGGATACATCACTTAAACATTTAATCAATTAAAAATAAATTTTCTATCCCCACCCACCAAAAAAATCAAGCAGTGCTTGGAGGTTGCTAAGCAAGAGAGTGCTACAAGCCACAGAAATATGCAAAGTAGGATTTCAGCTGATTATGACAAAGCTAATAACCTGGAAGTAGCCAAGGGCCTTTCAGAGGTCAAGCTGAGGCTTGGTGATATTTGGCTTTTGATTATCAGCCTTTTCCTGCTATGAGTTTCTTGTGTGCTGTTGTAGCTTTTCCATCATTTATTGGGCACCATTTCCCCTCTACTAAAGGAATATTTAGATAACCTTGTGCGCTGACAGCTATGCACAGCCAGAACCCCAGTTCAAGCCTCCCTGTAATTATCGTCATTGGCAGCATCCGGCCAGGTCCATCCCCAGACGGAGGAAAGTACCTTATCAGAGATACCTCTGTACTCTCTAAGAACAGACTTAAGCATCCAGGCTGTTTGTGAAGGCCTGGCGGATGTCCCAATTAAGCTTAACTTCCTCCTTTCCCAAATCTTTCCTCTAGTTCCAGATCTCCCTTTAATTATCACCAGAGGCATCTAGCTGTACACAGGTTGCCTAGCGACCCAGCACACTTTCCCCCACCCTGCAGAAAAACGGCAGATAGCTTGGACAGATAGGAGCCACAGGAAAAAAGAAGGCAGTTTTATTTTCTCCCATTGACTTAGCAACTTACAGATTCTTAACATTTTCTACCAATCACTTTTAAGACTATAGTGGAGCACATAAGAGCCCTTTTCTTAGATAATACCCAAATTTAGCCTTTAGTTAATTCATTTCCTCATTGGTCACTTCCCTTTGGGGTTGCAAATGATAATTAACGGTTATTGCCTTCCTATGTGATTCTTATCACCCCTCCATTTGACCCTGGAAGCCTGGCTTTGCACTGCTAAGGGAATACTGCTTGTAAGTATATATAAACCAGGACTCCCAGGGCACAGGAGGACGGAGAAGAGAAAAGAGAATGGAAGAACTAGATGGGTAAGAACTTGAGAGGAACAAACTGAGATGGGGAAGAACTAGACTGAAGGGCTAGAAGAGAGTACTAGAGGGATGAGATGGAAGATGAGGAAGAGCCAGATGGGGAAGCCCTAGCTGAGTAAGAACAAGCTGAAAAGGACCTAGATGAGGCAGAATTAAGACGAGAGAATTAAGATAGAACTTAGAGGGAGCAATGGATAAATATAGAGAGAAATCAGGCAGGAAAGGAGCTAGACATGAGAACAGAACTGAAGCTGTGTATAAAGGATGTTATGCCAGAGGAATTAAAGCAAGTGGACGATAGAGCTCGGTGTGCTGAGATTCTATTTCCTGAGAATAGTCCTCACTGTTAGTAGTTCTCTCTCCTGAGCCCCTGGGATGTATAATATTAAGGCTGGTCCCACTAATATTATACAAGAAGAATGTGGTTTGAGATTAAAATAGGGGTTTGCGGGGTTGGGGGCTGGAGAGATGACTCAGTAGTTAAGAGTGCACACTGCTCTGTCAGAGGACCTGAGTTCTGTTCCCAGCAGTCACCATGTCAGGCAGCTCGCACTGCCTGTAACTCAATTCCCAGGGGGTCTGGCACCCTCTTCTGGCCTCTACAGGTATTTGCACACATATGGTGCACATAAACCCACACAGTCTGTGTAGACATACATATAAGTAAATAAATAAATCTTTTTTTAAAAATGCCCCCCCAAAAGACAACAACAAAAGCAACCAACCAACCAATCAAGCCGTGTAACTGAAGTGGAATTAGTTGGACTAAGTGTTTACCATCTCTGGTATCAAATTCTGTTCTGAGCCATGAGTTTGCTTATTGTAGAACTAATCGTCTTTCTCCTTTCTTTGGTGTGGTGCAGGGGACTAGATGCAGGCCCTCCCACATGCTAGGTGAATGCTCTACCACTGAGCTGCATTCTCAGCCCTCTTCCCTTCCTTTGAAAAGTTAAAATTTTTAATGGAGAAAAATGTATGGGTATAATTTAAGCTTTCATCATCTTGTATGTGTTCTCTGGGACGTTGGAAGTTTTCGGACTTGTCTCATGGAAACTGGGAAATGAGCTGCTGGAATTCAGACCCAGCATCTGGGTGGTGTCCAGAAATGAATACACATGTTGGGTATTGAGACACGTAATTGAAAAATTGGACAATGAATAACCTTTTGAGGATGGGAAGGGGAGATGGCATGGCTCTTTCTCCAGTGCCAGTGTGTGTTGTTTACTTTTCATATTTTTGCTTTTGAGCGCATACTAATGAGAAGCCAGCCAAAAAGAAGGCAGCCATCAACGGAAGAATGAGCCAGCAGGGGAGGGTTAAAAGAATTAGCCATATTCTCCAGGGTTGCATTCAGAGTTGCGTGGTGGTGCTCTTGGCTCGGAGTCTACAATTGGACAAGTTGTTGGCACTCTTTCAAAAGGACTCCCGACATACATTCTCTTGCACATGGAAGTCTGTGGTTGTGACCTGTTTGAAGAACAGTCCATTTAGACTCCTTCCGGGGGGACGAGCTATGTGGCTCCTTCCTGATCCCAGGTACTAAGTGTGATTGCTACCTGGCTTCTTAAACAGGGGAGTCAAAACAAGAGAGGGGGAGATATATACTGGTTTGCATTTGTGGGTCTGACACTACCTTAGGCTATTCCTGTATTAGAATATGAGATGTTTTTATATCTGAGGAAAGCGTTTTCTCCTAAATCCGAATGGAGCCAGGACTTAAAGCTACATCATTTCGTTCTCACTACTGTACTTAGTCAGCTCATTATTTACTGAATGTATGAAATGGGATGGACTGGGGAAACGTTCAGTGAATAGGCTCCCTGCACCACAGACCACATGCTTTCCCCTTTCCTCTTTTCCCCCGCTTTGGTTTTTGGAGACAGGGTTTCTCTGTGTAGCTTTGTGCCTTTCCTGGATCTCGCTTTGGAGACCAGGCTGGCCTCGAACTCACAGAGATCTGCCTGCCTCTGCCTCTGGAGTGCTGGGATTAAAGGCATGAGCCACCACCGCCCGGCCCCCTTTCCTCTTAATCCACTGAGGCCAAATGCCCACATCCCCTTACCCCTCACTTGGGACTTTCAGCTCTCAGCATTGCGACTCTTTCCTTAAAGGCTTCATTTTGCCTCCCCTTTGCCCCCAGAATGAAGCCACCAGGAACAACCTTCTACCCTGGTAGACTGGAGTTGCTGAAGCTCACCTCAGACAGGGTAACCCTGACTTGTGCTAACTCCTGGAGTGTCTTCTGCAGGATGAAGCACCAGTTGCCCATAATCAGGGATGGCTTGATGACCTGTCCCTGTGAAACACTCCTTTCCTTCTCTTCCTGTTAATGGTCTTTACTCCCCAAATAAATGGCTTGCATTCGGAGTCTCGTCTCGTCTCGGGGTCTGCTTCCAAGAAAGTCCAAATATTACCATTATTGGGAGGAAGCTTACTTTCTTTCCCCCAAGGGAAAGGGGAAAGGCATGCCCTGAAGTAGATCTTTGTTTCTAAAGCCCAGAGTCTGTCCCCTGCTCTGTGAGCTTCAAGGGGAAGATCCGCAGTGGGCTGGAGAGTCGGCTCAACCTGTCAAAAGCAAGTACTACTCTTGCAGGGGACTGGAGCTTCGTTTTCAAACCGTGTGGGCGTGATTCAGCTCTCTGTGTTGCCCAGTCCCAGCTGACTGTGGTGGTGGTGTTGTTGTTGTTGAATTCACTGAAGACTGACAAGCAGTTGCCGCGTGGGACAGCCGTTAGCTCGCTTTAAACTCACTCTTGGATGGACAGAATAATGAGTAGATTCCTTGTCCCGTAATTCATTCCTAAGTCTATGAAACAGACAGTTGAGGAGACACTAAATGCGAGTCCAGTCTTTTCTAAACTCATATCTGAATAGAATCATGCATCACTTACAGCGCTTCTACAGCAGGCCAGCCTCTGGCCACAGCGGTGAGGAGGGCAGGGGGAGGTAGAGACCAACAGGGGTGAGGAGGGCAGGGGGGACGTAGAGACCGACAGGGGTGAGGAGGGCAGGGGGAGGTAGAGACCAACAGGGGTGAGGAGGGCAGGGGGGAGGCAGAGACCGTGGGATGAATGTTGGCGTGTATCACACAGCAGGGCGAGGGCTGATGATCTTAGTGTACCGCAGCGGTCAAAAACAGCAAGGAAAGAGCTTGATATCTTCACCAAAGGAGAGGGTAAATTTGAGGAGACGGGTATTTTTAACCTGACTTCAATATTTACAGTATGCACGTGTATTGAAATGTCACATGGTACCCTGCATTTGTATAATTTCGATGTTTTTACGTACCAGTTAAAAATATATTTTAAAACCTTCATATGAACCTAGATTTTACACACACACACACACACACACACACACACACACACACACACACACTCACACTCTCACACACACTCACACTCCTCTCCTAAAACCGTAGTAGGGAACAGTTCAGGAGAAGGAAGGAGAGGAGAAAATAATGGGTGAATGTGGCCAAATACATGATATACTTCTATGAAAATGTCCTGATGACGCCCATCACTTTATACAATGATACACGCTAATAAATAAAGAGTTCAGGGCTGGAGAGATGGCTTAGCAGTTAAGAGCACATACAGCTCTTGCACAGGACCTGAGTTCAATTCCCAGCACCCACATCCAGCAGATCACAACTGCCTATCACTCCACATGGACATACATACATGCAGATGCTCGCATACATAAAAATTGAGAATAATGTGATTTTTAAAACCAGTAACACATCCGAAAATGTGTCTATACAAAGACTTAAATGTCCATGATCTCGCTATGTCACACGAACCAGTAAATGTAAAAAACCCAAATGGCCATTGGCTGTACATAGTATAGAACATAATGGAATATAACTTGTCAGGAAAAAGGAACTGAGCATTGAAATATGTTACAGTGTGGATGAACTCAGAGACCTGATGGTTAATAAAAGAAGCAGCACAAAAGAACACATACAACCCCATTATATGAAAACCCCAGAAAAGACAAATCTAAAAGGACACAGTAGACCAATGGTGGCCTAAGATGGGGTGTGGAGGCAGGTAGGAGTGGAATAATATACCTACCTATAAGGTTTCTTTCTTTCTTTTTTTTTTTAACTGTTATTCTGGGTATTAAATCGGGGCTATACTCCCAGCTCCAAGGTTTCTTTTCAAAAATGAAAATTGACAATAGATTGTGACAATAGTTACATAACTCTGTAAACAAAGTAAAAGGTCAATGAATTTTGAAAGAAAAAAAACCTTGGTTTTATTCTGGTTACAAATGAGAAGAAACAAAAGAAAGCTATAAATATTTAAGAATCATAAATTATCCATTATCTTCAGCATTCTGAATTGATTTAAATTAACTGAAATTTAACTTCTTGTAGAAGATGACCTAAATGAAGGTCTCAAAGAAGAAATTCCAGAGGTCTAATTTTTCAATATGATTACGAAGATGTGATTGTACCATTCAGTGGATGGCATTGCAAGAGCCTTGTGCAGAATGGAAGAGAGCAAAAATAGTGTATGCCTAATTCTAACTATGGATTTTTAAGTGGATAAAATTCATCACTGGTGATAAAAATCAGAATAATGGACTGTTTTGTGGTTGGTGGGGTGATGGGAATATTCTATGTCTTCCTGGGCCAGGTTGTCTGGGTATATGGGTTTGTTTAAAGTCATTGAATATATGATGGCCAACTTGATTGAATCAGGAATCACATGGGAACCATACCTTTGAGCTTGTCTCAGAGCTTTAACTGAGGAAAGAAACCCCATCCTGAATGTGGGTGACACAGCCCACAGGGTCCTGATCTAATAAAAGGGCAAAGGAGAGCTGAGCTGCGTGCTGGCATCCACCTTCCTGTACTTCTTGACTGGAGACGCCGTGACCAGCCACCCCAGACTCCTGCCGCTGGCCTGCCAGGTTACCATGGACCGACTTCAACTGTGACCCAAACCCTTGCTTCCTTCAGTGCCTTCGGCAGGTATTTTATCAAATCAACAATAACAGTAGCTAATATAAACTGTAACCTTACATCTGTGCATTTTACTGCATGGAAGTCACGCTTAAGTGGGATACTTTAAATAAAAGAAGAAATTAGCTGGCCATTGAAAGCATGAAACAAAATTAAAAAATTAAGAGTATGCATACTCTAAAGATAAGAATTTAGTATAAGATGAAAAAAATGTTCTTCTTCTTCTTTTTTTAAAATCTTTCTCCTCCTTGGTAACCTCCGCCCTGCCCCCCAACACACACATGATGCCAAGAATTGAACTCAGACTTCATACATGCTAGGCCAGGACTCTAACACTGAGCCCCTGCTCCAGCCCAAATAGAACTTTTATTTTAACTGATGAAGGCAAAAATATGTTTAGATAATCCTGGGACCAGCAAAGATAAAATCTGAATCCATTTGATTTTTAACAACCCTTCCCAGAGAGAGGGGGGGGGGGCAGAGAGAGAGAGAGAGAGAGAGAGAGAGAGAGAGAGAGAGAGAGAGAGAGAGAGAGAGAATGAGAGAGAGAGACTTTAAGTGAGGGCTGGAGAGATGCTTCAGTGGGTAAGGGAATCAGTGGCCAAGCCTGAGGACCTGAGTTGGATCATCAGAGCCCATGTGGTGGAAGGAAAGAACTGATTCACATAAATTGTCCTCTGACCTCCATACAAGCCATGGCCGGCATGTGTACACACACACACACACACACACACACACACACACACACACACACACAAATAAATATAGTATGAATTTTTTTTTTACCATAAAGTAAAAACCATTTTCTTTGTATATCTGAAACTGTACGTACACATTAAGCAATAACTTCTGGTTACCCCCCTCCACTTCCCATCCTGCTGTAGCAGTGTTGGGTTTACAGATTGGTGCAACTGAATCTGGCTTTACACGGGCCCTGGAGAGCTGAACTCTGGTCCGCGGGCTTGCATTTCCACAGTCCCCCACACCCCCACCTTTTAAAACTGTAAGCATCGTTGCCCTCCATGAGACACAGTGTGGGGGATGAAGGCTGTTGAAGTAATTGGGGAGAAGTCCTGGGGTGGGGTGGGGGTGCAGGAATGGTACCTGCTGGAAATCCATGCCCCCATGTTTGGAAAAGTAGGGTTTAGTCCAGTTCCTGTGAAAGCTAAGCTAAGCTCCCGTGAAAGCTAAGGAATCCATTCAGAGGTCAACTGCAGGCGTGGAGGTGGGGGAGAGAGGGCCCTGCGAGGCTCGACTCACTGGGTAGTTTAAGACTGCCTTTTATTCTTCTTCCTGTAACCGCTATAGAATCCAGGAAGAAGAGGGGTGTTTTCTCTTACGCATTTAACTGTAGTAACAGACCAACGTCTCGTTGAACATCACCAGTAATGAGAAGCACCATATGTGACTGGCAAACTGGGTAAAATGGTAACATAATCTTGGGCTTGTTGTTTGAATCCTATTAATTATAAGCGTGTAGCATTGTACAGTGAGAATGCATTGGGGGGTTTGTAATGCTAGAGCTTTCAAAGACTACATTCCTCATTAGACCTTCCCCCATTAAGGCATGCTTGAGTGATGCTACACAGCTGAATACTTGGGATTTTTCCCCCTCTTGTCACAGTCTGAAGACAAAGGATTCTTCCGCTTGCCAAAGTTCCCCTGGAGCCTAGGTTGAGCCGCTGTGACAGCGCTTCGGTGGGGAGTGGGGAGCTTTTTATTCAGCCCTCTGTCAGGCCTCATTCACTAAATAGGATCCAGTTGGAGCCATATATGGAGGACCACCCCCGCCCCCCCCCCCAAAAAAAAAAACAATGGAGGAAAATGTCACACAGGCAGTGCCTTGCATCCTGTTTCCTTTCACAAATGCTGAGTCATAATGCAGCCAAGGCTAAGGAGCAGCTTCTAACTTCTGCACAGGCTCGAGCATCATCAGTAAGTTTCCGAGAGCTAGCATTGGTACTGTAGTGTGCTTGTCCCTTCCCTGAGAAGCAGCAGACGTGCAGGAGCTGGAGTGCTGCCCTCTGTAGTTGGTTCTTTTTGTTTTTACCCTTTAGGGGCTGCCACCCAGCTCCCAAATACACGGAGACTTATTCTTACTTATAAATGCTCAGCCTAGCTTGGCTTGTTTCTAGCCATCTTTTCTTAACTTAAATTAACCCATTTCTCTTCTACATTTTGCTTCTGGTCTTTTTACCTTTCTTTATTCTGTATGTCTTTCTTCCCTTCTTACTCCATGGCTGGCCCCTGGTGTCCTCCTCTCCTTCTCCTTTTCTCACTCTTAGCTCCTCTCTATTTATTCTCTCTGCCTGGCAGCCCTGCCTATCCTTTCTCCTGCCTTGCTATTGGCTGCTCTGCTGTTTATTAGACCATCAGGTATTTTAGGCAGGCAAAGTAACACACCTTTTCAGAGTTAAACAAATGTAACATAAAAGAATGCGACACATCTTTGCATCATTAAACAAATATTCCACAGCATAAATGAATGTAACACATTTTAAACTAATATTCCACAACAGCCCCACAGCACAGGGAGCACACACACACACCCTTATAAGGGCACTCTCACAATCCTGCTGGCTGCCAGTCTATCCTAGACTCAATTTCCTCATCTGTGAAATCTGTGAAATGTGCATCATGTACCTTGACTTCTCATTCACAAGCGTTGAAGGAGGATCTGCCAGGGGTTATCACCTGTGGAAAAGCATATTACACTGTCAAGTCTCACTTCCTGTTCGCAAACATTCAAAAAAATTCAAATTTAGAAGTCCTGAGTGTATGGCTACTTCTGATGATATGTGCATGGACTTCAACTATCACCCAAAGAGAAGGGTTTTTAAAAAATATATATATATATAATTTACCCAAGAGTGGTATGGCTGGGTCTTGAAGTAGATCGAGTCCCAATTTTCTGAGAAACTATATACAATAAGAACAATTATCAGGTAAAAGTTACATTCACAATGTCTAGTCTATATGTATTTGGGAAATTCAGAAAAAAAATACTCCCTTATCTATCCTATCTTGGTGAACCCAAAGTTTTGTACCTAATTCACTTTCTATCCTAACTAAGGGAAACAGTAACTATAACTATCTGGTCTTCAACCCCATCAAAGATCCAAGAAGGATATACTATTACCTGATTAAACAGGAAATGCAGTACAAACAACTTCCAAAACTATAGAAATGACAGAGACATATAGCTGCCTGGACAATCACCCAAGTTTCCTTTGCCATCTTGGGACATCCATCTTCAGCCTACAGGTCTAGAATATCTGACAGACTTTTCTATGAAGCAGGAATTTTGAAGGACTGTCCTGCCTTGTCTTGGCAAAGTTTGACAGTTGCTTTCTTTTGTATCCTGCTTGTTCAGTTTAGACAACATACTGTTAACAGTTGAAGCAAGGGCAGTTTCTGGCCTAGTAACTAACTTTGCCACACTTGAAAGCAACTCCATCTGGAGGTTCTTCAATGCTTGTCAATTTTTTTTAAAGTAGATTGGTGCTGCCAGGAATAGATGTGTCTCACTGTCATGAAAAGCCTTATGTTATTAAAATGTTTTAAATGCCATCTTCTGTAGGTCTCTGAAGTGTTTGAAGACCACCTATTTAAAATATATCTGTTTAGTGCTCGCTTCGGCAGCACATATACTAAAATATATCTGTTTGACCTTGAAAACATATCTAAAACGTGACTAAAGTTTGATTGTTATAGATGACTATTAACCTGTCTTTCTTTATAATACTTAATAGCTTTCATTTTACATTACATTTTTAAATGAACTGCGTAGGTACAATACATTAAATGAGAAATAGAAACATATAATACAGTATAATAAAAATAACCTTTTGTTTGTATCAATATACAAAAATGTCTTAAACAAGAGTAGAAACATATATACAATATAACAAAAATAACCTTAAATTTGTATCAGTATGCAAAAATCCATCCCAATGTAAAATATTTGAGACTAGTAGTTGCTTTTCAAGTTTGAAAGTAGAGTCAATAATCTACCCTTTTTTCCTATCATTTCTATATTCTCCCTTTTTTATCTTTTTAGAAAAAGATCCCTGAGTCTAATCTCCTTTGTTTAGTTTCCTCCCTGGCCATGACCAATAACAATTTGTAACTAACCCCCCTAAACAATGACAAACATCCACCAAATCACTAAAAACCACCCACCCCATCCCTTGGGAATGTGAGCATTGTGTTCTCTAGACTGCTTTCTGTTGCCTGGGGGCAACAGCATCTTTAGGGGATCCTGAGAAAATTGGGATACTTTTTGTTTAGTCTCTGTGTGATGGAAAAGTGTAGAGCTTATCTGAAGTCCTGGCTGGAGTAGTCTATGAGGCTGGACCATCTCAGCTAGCAGCTTTGAAGTTGTTTTGGCTGCAGAATTTTGAGGAGACTGCAACAGAGGCATTCTGAGAGGCTGGATCACCTAGGCTACTTGTCTTCATTGGTGTCTGGTCTTTTTGTTCTGAAAACACACAAAACTTTAAAGATGACGTACATATCTGCATTAACACAATGTGCAGTGTGTACAAGTCAGCTAAAGATGATTTTTTGTTTTATGTTTGAACAGTTAAAAGACATCTGCCAACTTTATAAGTCCATTTGGACTGCATAACCAAACTTCAAGTCTCTATCCATGCCATGTGAAATGATAAGTCGTAAGGACTCTGTAGCCAGCAGTATTTATCACCGTCTCATCCAGCCTCACAGTTGTTCTAATACAGAAGGGTCAGAATATACATCACCTGCCATGTTGGTTTTGTTGGTTTCTTTATGTCTTTAGACAAGATCTTCCAGAGGTCTCTCCCACTCAAATATGATCTTTATTAATTTTGAAGGAACCCATAGCTTTTCATTTCCCAAGGAAACAAAAGCACAACCTCTCCCCAATGCAGCATATTTTCTGACTTCCATCCTGAAGTTAAGACATTCTTAAAATATGTAGGTTGGTTTAATTTAGCAGTTTCCATGATCCAATGTCTCTAAAAGCTATTGCTTTTTATTCATTAGCATTTAAAAAATTCAAAGTCAACAAAACATCATGCAGGATCCAGATATCCTGTGTATTTCTTATATTTTTTTTCCCTTGTTTTTTCAAGACAGGGTTTCTCTGTATAGTTTTGGTGCCTGTCTTGGATCTCACTTTGTAGACCAGGCTGGCCTCAAACTCACAGAGATCCGCCTAGCTCTGCCTCCCAGGTACTGGGATCTAAGGCATATGCCATCACCGCCCAGCTGTATTTACCATCTTTATGTGGCTTTTTTTTTTTTAATATTACTTTACTTTTTAAAAATATCTTACTTATTATTTTTAAACTATTTTTTTCTATGACGGTTTATACCCATTTTCTTTTCTTTCTTCAGCACCTAAGCACCTTCTAAATGATACTATATCTTTTTAGAGGTTTTCTGTATCTGAGTCTGGCTTTACTAAGTACCTGCAGTGTTCTCTGACCGTGGGAGACAAATCTTAAACTGTTAGGTGGCAGCCAGGCCCTCTGCCTTGTTGCTCTGGTGGCTGGCTCCACCCCCCTCCATTCCTGGGAGCCTAACCTCCTGCAGGTCAGTACTGGTGGGAGCTGCATTTACTGCTCCAGCTCTGGGAAGTTACTGATACCACTTTCCAGGGAATCCTCCCAAGCAGTAGCTGTGGAGGACTGTGGCAGCAGTGGCTGGCATGACTTCCCAGTCCACGTGAATCAGATATGGGGTTAAAACTTGATTGATCCGAGAAGCTGTGGAGCAGCAACTAGTGACTTTTCTCTCCTTCCAAAAAAGACCATGACTCTTTCTAAGACCCTCCCTACTACTTCCTGTGTCTCCCTATATGTCTTGGGTCCTCCAAAAGCCCTCTGGCTAATTTTGGTCAGGTAGTAGTTAGCTCTGCCCTCTGATTCAGGGTAAACTTTGTCAGTCTTGGGAGGGTGAGAGTGCTATCAAAATATCCCATAATACCCCTTCATATGTCAGAACCTAAGACCCACAGCGACAATACTAAGAAGAGAGTGTAGGGGTGACAAGGACCACCTTCACAAATGGGACTAGTCCCCTTGTTAAAAGGGCCCAAGGGAACTAGCCAGGCCTCTTTGCTTGTTCTGCCGTAAGAGGACTCCTGGAGGTTGTGATCAGTGAGGAATGAATGACCCTCACCGGCAAACCTGACACCACCTTCTCGGGTTTCTCAGCCTGCAGAGCTCTGTGGAAACACTTCTGTTGTTTGTAAATTACTCAGTCTTGGGTATTTTGTTGTAGTGACATAAACAGACTATGGTAGACAGCCACAGCCACTCTTTTTTTGTAAAATCTGGACTAGCACAGCAGTTGACCACAAAGCTGCAGAAGTAGACTTTGGGCTACAATCTGATGTCCGTCACTTGCTAACAGTGCATCTGGGGCCAGTTATGTAACCCCTTGTCCTTCCAACCCATGTTTACAAGGCTGGGATAGGAAGCAGTCAGTACGGCAACCCCGAACATGGTAGGAGCAGGCAGGAGGGTGAGGAGCTCAAGGTCATCCGTGGCTACCTAGAGAGTTTGAGGCCAGTCAGGGTTCCATAACACCCTATCTCAAAAACAAGCGAAGTGGAAGCTTCCTTAGGCTTCAGTCACTGTGAGCCTAGAGTAGTTCGCAGAGGTAAAGTTGCTGGGACAGTAGCAAACACAGTATCATAGGATTAACGGCCTAGTTCATCGGAAGGGGTGGGAGACAGACGGAAAGAGCCATGTGGAAAAACAAAACCTGGAGAGAGTCGGTGCTGTCGGAAGGATGACAGGTCAGACAGGACCCCAGACTGACAGACACACAGACACAACGTGACAGACACAAAGGCAAAGGTACTTTCACTCTTGTGATCTCGGTGCCCCTTACCACTGAAAGCTTTTAAGGCCACGTTATCTTTTGATGTTATAGGCTATGCGCTAGTCTTCTACTCTTCTAAGAAAATACTGCAGACTGTGCATCTTAAACAACAGCAGATTCTCCCACAGCTCTTTGGGCTGGCAATCCCAGCCAAGGATCAGCCAAGTGACTTTCCTTAGAGTCCCCCTGCTTGGTTCTTCAGGAGGCCCCCCTCTCTCTGTGTGGGCTTTCTTTGGGTACTCACTCCCTGGCCAGTCAGATTGGGTTAGGAACCAACCTTGTGGCCTTGTTATAATTCAGTTCTTCTAAGATTCTAGCCCCAGATATAGTCAAATTCTGAGAGCATGACAGTTGGAACTTTATAGCCCTCACAGGATTTTTAAAATGCTCTTGAATTCATAGGAAATGTGAAATCAACCAGACAATCATGAAGTCGTCCAAGGCAATTGTACATCTAGCAGTAAGATCTGCTTGGGGCTGGAGAGCTGGCTCCATGGTTAAGAGCACTGGCTACTTGCTGCAAGCCGCAAGAATATATTACAGAGATTCAGCTGTATATAATAAAGCTATACCTAGAAAGGTCAAGGAATTTTTCTAGAGGGAAGCCATGTATCGGGGAATATTTGGTGTTATTCACCTTTTAATATATCAGCTGTCTTCTGCTATGAAATTCTTGTGCACTCATATACTACTGGGTCATATGGCAAACAGCATAAGCTGTAGCTGGAATTTTCTCTGCAGGTCCCGCCAAGTCCCGGCAGTCACTTAGCCCACTTATAAAATAAACATACAGATGTTTATATTATTTAAACGGCTTGGCCATTAGCTCAGGCCTATCATTGTCTAGCTCTTTTATATTTAGCCCATTTCTATTAACCTATACTTTGTCATGTGGCTTGTGGCTTACTGGTACCTTACATCTTCCTTGTCCTGGAGGTGACTCCAGGCAGTCTCCCCCTCTGCCTTCTTGTTCCCTCAATTCTCCTCTCTGTTGGTCCCACCTATGCTTCCTGTCTGGCTACTGGCCAATCAGTGTTTTATTTATAGAATGATATCCACAGCAATAAGCTTCTCAGACCTTCTGCTCATCTACTAGGTAACACCCCTACAGAGCCTAGGAGACAGGCAGACTGTAGATGCCCAGCTTTGTTTCTTGTGCAAATGAAGCTCAGACCATCCCTTGCCTTCAGGCTTAGTGGCATGCCAGAGCTATTGACTCAGGACAAACAAGTTTTTTGCATAACCAGGTGCGATAAAGGCTGGAATAGAATTCCTTGTCCAGTCAGAGTCTGTGGCTGGAGAGAAGAGAACAAGGCAGAGTTTCTGTAGATGGTAAGGCAGACAGGCTTGGGCCGAGGAGTAAGGAGCAAGGAAAGTTTTGTGGACTGTAGTTGGATTTGACTCAGGTCAGGAGAGGAGGAGAGGAAGGGAAGATGAAGGGCGGAGATGAGATCGAAAGCGTAAGAGCTTAGTTAGGGCTGTGAGAGGACAGGAAAAGAGGGGACAGAGAGGAGCAAAGCGTGAGGGCAGAAAAGAAGCTGTATGGAGAGAACTGACTCAGAAGAACAAAGTATGTAGACTAACAGTTTCATGTACCTAGATTCATTTAACATCACCAAAGATTAGATTATCAGCTGATCATAATTCTTCTCGGACCCTGCGAGCGGGCAGTCGAGGGGCAGGACCTTTCATAGTCTGTGATAGCTACTTGTCTAGAGGGCCTGGGTTTGGTTCCCAGCGTCTACATAGTGGTTTGTAACTATCTATAACTCCAGTTCTAGAGGGTCTCTGACACCTTCTTCTGGACTCTAAGGGTACCAGGCACATACATGATGCACATACATGCATTTAGGCAAACAGTCATATATAAGAAATAAAAATAAACATTTTTTTAAAGATTTGTTTAAATGACTCATGAGGTACATTATACAGTCATACAAAACATGCCTGACTTTCATGAGAAAAAAAAAATTGTAGATTATCTAACAATGATTTTTGCCGTAGTCTGCAAAGTTTAGCATTTATTTATTTATTTATTTTTGAGACAGGGTCTCTTGTATCCCAGGTTGTCCTCAAACTTGGTAATACTTCCTATCCTCCTGTTTCTACCACTCGCATGCTGGAATTATGGGTATATGTTGTTGCTGGATCCTAACGGCTCCCTCGGGGGAGGGGCGAGAAGGCACAGTGTCAACAACACAGACACCGGGAGTCAGGTGAAAGGCAAGCAGCAGACTCATTTATTTAGTACCCGGGAAAGCCTTATATGCTCTCCTCCCAGCACCCACTGTGTCCCAATCTGGTGGCATTGCATGATCATCCCTCATTATCTGGGCACAATCAGGAACTCTGACAGCGCCTGTTGCTAGGCCCTCAGGCAGACTCCAGGTTGGCTCCTAAGGAAGTACATTATGTGCATGCCTTGACCACTGGTCTGAGCCAATTTCCTCGATCGTATAGGCCTGTCCTACTACAGTGTGTAACGCCATGCTTAGTTTATGTGGTGCCAGGGATCCAGCACAGGGCTTTGTGTGCACTCACCATGCCAACTGAGGTCTATCCCTGGCCCTACACCAGAGGTACAGAATATGAGGAAGAAGCATAGAGGTATCCACGTCTTGCTTGGGCACAATTTAACAAGAGACACCTCCAGATTCCTGTGGACAAGGCTAATAAAAAGCAGGAGAGTTGACACAGCCCTGTGGTAGATAAAGGAAGGTATATTGTAGTGTGCCTTGAGATTGGTATGAAGGGGAAGGTAGCCTAAGATCTACTGTGGATGAGATGCCTGCTGTGAGATTTACTCAGCTTGCTCCATCTCCAGCACCAGATGCGATCGGCATTGGCTGGTTGAGTCTCCACCAAACCATGCACACTGCCCATGATAAAAACACCTTTCGCAAAGGCCACACGAGTTCAGTGGGAATATTAGAGCCACCACACCTGCATCTCTAAAGTCTCCAGTGGTAGCAGTCTTCTTGGGGACCCACCTGAGGACTTCAGTGTGACCTTCCTACAGCGTTAGTTCTTTCTCCACACTGCACGGTGGTGGTCACACCAGTTTCTGTGCGTTTATTTCAGGGATGCATCAAAGAACGAAGGAGGTAACCACAGAGTGGGCCCTGTAAGGTCGATGTGAGCCCAGACTTTATTACCCAACCACTAGACCTCTTCTCTTGGACCACTCTTCTCTTGCGGTGCTTTGGGTCCAGGAATTAGCATCCGTTCAAAACCAATACCTAGAGTTCATCAAAGATTGATAAAAATCTTTGATTTTCCTCCATAGAAAGGTGAAGACTTTACTAGGATCTTATAACATAGTTGATCCATCTCACTTGCTTCCAGGGAGGGATAGTTTATATGTGTGTCTGTGCAGATACATATGTCTGTGTGGATGGACATTTCACTCCAAAGGGGACTTAAAAGGGGGTACCATTCAGATCTGGCCCCCAGAGACAACACTAGGAGGAACATAATGGGCAGACGGCCTCCAGCTAATGAGCTGTGGGTCTGCTGCAGCCTACCCTTCAAACTGTGCTCACCCCAGGCTGCTGCTGGCTGAGCGCAGTGGGATGTGGAAGCCATGCTGTCTAGCCCATGGCCCGTCATTACAGGCGTTCCCCATCATACCAGCCAAGACTTCATCAGATTAGTCCTGCAGGCCAGTGCCTTCTCTGTCCTTTCTTCTCCTTTGTCTCAAGTGTCGATCGATCAGCATTGTGATCGTAACCCTCAGCCCCCCCAACCCACCCCCACCCCCAACCTCTCGCTCTGTACTTCACAGCTGTTTTTCCTTATGTGTCTTTTGCATTTCTAGCTCCTTGGCATCTGTTCCTAAAGGACCTGAACTGATACAGAAGCAACTGCTAGAAAAGAAAGAAAGAAAAAGACAGAGTGAGCCTGAGGAACATGGAGGGTTGGTTTGCTGACAAACACAAGTCTTCAGACTGTTGAGGAGCATGATTTTACTTTTCCTTAGTAATTGTTTTCACTCTTTCTCTGTTCGTTCTTTCCTGCTTTCCTTCAGTTTTTCATTTTTGAAAACTATGTTGTTGTTGTTTTTTTAAGTACCCTACAAAAAGGCAGCGAGCTGGGCAGTAACTAGAATACTGCCTGCAGCCAACAACGTATTTTCTAAAAAACAAATTACATGTACCATGTGTAAAAGATTGGAATAGAATTGAAATTTTTCACCTAGAAAAAATGGCTGTGCCCTCGGTGGGTGTGTATACACTTTTAATATAATATCTAACTGGTAGTCATCCGTTCACTTTATTTTTATTTGGGGGCTTTGGTACTGCTGGGGTTGAACCCAGGGCTTTGAGCATGCTAAGTACGGGCTTTGCCACTGAGCTATTTCCCCCCCAACCCTCACTTCCCCCACCCACCCCCACTCCCTGGCCACTGAAAATACCGTTTTAAAGTGGATCCAGAGTGGAAGTTAAATTGTTGAAATGGGGAGCAGCAGTCAGGACCCTGAGCAGGGTGTGCACGGGTTGGTTGATCTTGGCTAGCAAGCCCTTACTCTTTGCTTCTTGCTTTATACCGCAAAGTGTTAATGTGTCAAAAATGAAAAATTGGGGGTTTGTATGGTGCTCTCAACAGACTGCCTGAACAAAACCAAACCGATCCTTTCTCCCTTCAAAGATCAGTTGAAATTGAATATGGCATAGTTTGCCCTTTGTTGCCTGGGTGCTGGGGTCAGACTGTCGTCTGCTGGAAGCCAGGAGTGATGGACAGTCCCGAAGTGGGCATTATCACAGCCGAATCAGGGCATCCGAGGGCAAGATTGCTTTTCTCTTCTCCCACAGCACCTGCTCTCAATCTTTCTTCCGTTTTTGTGTTCTCGCCTGCTCTGTGAACTTTCAGGATGGCACAGTTTATTGCTCTCAGTGAGACGGAGATGTGGATGACAGTTTTTATGTGACAGAAAGTGTCTATAACCCTCAGGCATCAAGCCATGGCCACTTCTAATCCTTCTTAAGTAGTGTAGAAGTCGGGACCCCACTGTTCCCTAGATAGGCTTGCTTCTCATTCAGTAATAATCCTGGCTTTAATTATAAAAGAATCTAAAACATTCATCTTGTAATGGTAGCAAAACCCAAGCCCCAAATCGACAGGAACTTCATAAAAAAATGCTCAAATTAAAAACAACTAACTGATCAGATCCTAAAGACAAAAAAAAAATCTGTTTAATTTTACAGTTTAGCAATAGCAAGAGATAAAGAAGGAATTGGCCCGTTGGGAACCAAACACACGATAACACTGTAGACTTAGGAGGAAGTGAAATAAAGACAAAAGACGAGCGTGCATCCCTGCCAGAGAGTGGGAAGGGAACTAATGCCGACTACACCCAGGCTTTCTATTGCCTTTAGCCCTGACCCTCCCCTGAGCCCAGAAAGGTAAGCATGTTGTCTCAATTTTTAAAAAAATAGACTCTCCCTATATAGCTCAGGTTTCACTCTAATTCTTGATCCTCCTGCCTCAGCTGTGGTTATAGGCATATTCGCCACCACGGCCAACATCATCTCAGTTTTATCGGTGACCAAACTGGAGTTGAGAAAAGTTCTCTGAGCTGCTGGAGATCACCTGGTCTCTATGATCACATGATCATGGTTTCTCAGGGATCCAAATCCAGGTGTGTGCGACTTTATGGAAGAAGAAGAGTTTTAGAATATAAAGAAAGGATAAGGCAAATCCTTGCAGAGGCAGGGGCTTGAGCAATCGACTTCAACCAGCTCTGAAGGACTTTGAGAATAGTCACCGGAACTGCAGCTGGTGATGTTCAGAGGACTCCGTGAGGAGAAAGGAGGAGACTCGATATGGAGTTTAACTTTCTTAAACCTGGTCAGAACTTGACTAGGTTAGAACTGGATTGGCTGTGAGATGTGCTGAACCCTCGGTTGTCTGGGCTTGCAGAGGCCAACAACCAGAGCTGTAAAAGTGACTGGGTTTAAGTCTGACTTCTAGGTCTTCGTGCAAGTGTCTACCACCTGATGCTGGAAATGAGAGTGAAGAATTTGGGTTTGCTGTGGGCTGACTTACCTTAGGAGATAGAACAGGGGGAAAAACAGACACTATTTGAATTCACATAGTGGACATGGGGTGGTGAGCTAGGCTAGTGCGAGCCAAAATCCAGTGACCAGCTTAGAAGACAAGACTCAACCCCTTGGGAAGTTCGCTGTCAGCCACAAGGTACAGTGATATCAGAAGGGCTGGGATTGATTTGGAATAAGATTCAGCAAAGTTGGGGGATGGGGAAATGCTCTGCATAGTGTTGCTGGAGGGCTTCTCTCCAGGTTCCCCAAGCCCCGCAGTCCCACAATCCATATATAAAATAATCACTCAGACGCTTGTATCACTTATAAACTGTATGGCCGTGGCAGGCTTCTTGCTAACTGTTCTTGTATCTTAAATTAACCCATTTTTATAAATCTATACCTTGCCACGTGGCTGGTGGCTTACTGGCATCTTTTCATGCTCTTCTCCTGGCGGTCGCTGCAGTGTCTCCCCCCCTTCTTCCTGTTTCCCCAATTCTCCTCTCTCTTTGTCCCGCCTATACTTCCTGCCTGGTCACTGGCCATCAGTGTTTTATTTACATAGAGTAATATCCACAGCAGCATAGAGATGACATTTCTACACATCGCTAGTAGAAACAGAAGCTGTCGCAAGTGCAGCGAGAATCTTCAGGATGGACCCTGCTAGATGCACCCTACAAGTTCCCGATCTCTGGAACCCAGAACTACCTCTGCCAGGGTTTGAACTTGAGGACTAGTCAGGTCATGTATGCAGGGACAAACCCAAAGACATCACTGTGTGTAGCAGGGGGCAGGGTCTCATTCTCACTCTGTATCCAGGCTAGCCTGGAATTCACTATCACCATGTAGCCTAGGCTGGCCTCAAACTCATGGTGTTCCTCCTGCCTCAGCTTTCTGAATGGGCATTACAGGTGTGAACCATTATGTGCAGCAATTTGGCATGCCACATTTGGGGCAGGATTTAATTCACCTAGTGAACTACCTTTTGTGTGCCCTGAAGGAGACAAATGTCCTGTGAATCAGGTGTCGGCTGCCAGCGATGCCAGCACCACAGCGTGTTAATGCTAACGGTGAGCTCCTGAGTGTGGCTCCCGAAGAGCTGGCTGGGAGGCTGGAGAGATGGCTCAGCATTAAGTGTGGGCTGCTCTTGCAGAGGACCTGAGTTCGGCTCACAGCACCCACCCACATCAGGCAGCTCACAGTTGCCTGTAACTCTATCTCCTGGGGGATCCAACATCACTGGCCTCACACATGGACTCATGCGGTTAAAAAAATAAAAAAAAGTAAACTGATGCAAGCATTAGGAGAGCAAGATCCTGATTTGTGCATCATACATTTTTTAGAGCTATTTTTATTTACTTAGTCCCCAACATAACACTGTTGGGAGGTGGTGCCCGATATTGGTGATCTTGTTAGGGACTGCCCTTACCATGGGGGTCTAATAGTTATGGCTCAGGCAGGATTGTTATAAACCTCCTGCCCTATGGTCCTTTTGTTTTCTGCCAGCACACATGTGGGCCATTTTGCCTTGAACTTTAGTACTGTAAGAAACAAATTTCTGCCCGGTGTGGAGGCGCATGTCTTTATTCCCAGGACTCGGGAAACAGAGGCAGGTGGATTTCTCTGCTGGTCTAGAACTTGCTATGTAAACCAAGGCTAGCCTGGTTTACATAGCAAGTTCTAGACCAGCCAGACAGAGTGTGTGTGTGTGTGTGTGTGTGTGTGTGTGTGTGTGTGTGTGTGTGTGTGTGCATGTGCCTATGAAAGCCAAAAGTCAGCGCCAGGCGGTGGTGGTGCACATGCCTTTAATCCCAGCACTTGGGAGGCAGAGGCAGGCAGATCTCTGTGAGTTTGAGGTCAGCCTGGTCTACAGAGGGAGTTCCAGGAAAGGCGCAAAGCTACACAGAGAAACCCTGTCTCGGGGAAAAAAAAAAAGGAAAAAGAAAGCCAAAAGTCATCCTCCTGTCTCTTTCCCCATGCGTCATCTTCCAGACAGTCCTATGTGGTTTCGGTTGATCTCTAGCTAGCTATATTGCTGAGGATGGCCGTGAACTTCTGATCCCTCTGTCTCCCCCTTCTAAGAGCTGGGATTACAAGCATGTGCCACTCTGCCTGGTTTACGCAGTGCTAAGGAGCAGACCCAGACTTTGAGCCAGGCAAGCCTTCCACTAGCTAAGCTACTCCTCAGCCCCATGTTTTTTGACAGGGTCTCTCACTGGTCTGGAACTCGCCATCTAGGCTAGGCTAGGCTGGCCACCAGGCATCAGGGATTCCGTCTCAGCCTCACCGCTTTGTTAATGTGGTTCTGGGGCTTGAACTTGGATCCTTGTGCTTAAGAAGCGAACTCTTTACCAACTTAGGCATCTCCCTAGTCCTCTTCTGATGCTTTCTGCAGTATTCCATGGAGCCTGTGTTCTTAACCAGTACTAAACAGTGCTATCTAAAGATTTTGGTTCTAGAAATCCCCCGACATAATCCTCCCCAGATTAGCCTCTTATCTTTTTTATTTTTTGAGATTATGATATAACTGCATTATTTCCCCCTTCCTTTTTCTCCTTCCGACCCCTCCTATGTACACACTCTGCCCACTGCTCTCCTTCATATCATGGCCTCTTTTTCTTCAATTGTCGTTACATAGAGGGGTGTGTGTGTGTGTGTGTGTGTGTGTGTGTGTGTGTGTGTGTGTTCCTAAATATGTCGATAAAAAAGCTCATGAAATCTCAACTCTACACAAAGAATCTACCGGCCACTGAGGGATGCTGGGTGGGAGAAATAGTCTTCCCCAGTAACGAGCACACCAATTGGTTATCCAATACCAAATGATGAGCATTTTATTTTACTGAACTCGATGAATCGCATGGGCATACAGCACAGTGTGAGGAGGGCAGGTGTGCCAACAGAATACCTCTAAGAACTGGGCTGCAAGCTGAGGGCTGCAGACAGAAGGGGGGGCTGAAAGTTTGGAAGGGACAGCCGGGTTTGAACCCGGAGGCAGCACTCACTATCTTAGGGTTGAAAACTGCTGAGAAGACTTGGTGACCTAATTAGGTCCAAGAAGCCTGTGTGCTGAGTACACAGGAAAGATGATCTCTCACCCTTTCCTAGACTCCAGGGCCATCGGCCTCAGTCCTGTGACTTCCTCCAAATTCTGCCCTGAAATATGTGTCCTATGGTGTTTTAAATGCTGAGCTGTCCATTATTGAGAGACTTGGCCTCTGAGAATCAGGTTTCTGCTCTTCTCGTAAACCAGCTTAGTGGGAACAAAATCTAATTCACTCTGGACTCGCCCCCCCCACCCCCACCCCCCAGTGGAGCCTTTCTGTTTTCTTGTTTCTTGGTTAAAGAAGAGCTACAAAGAATACTAGTCATCTTTGGCTGTCAGTCTCCGTTACTGACCCCAAACAAGCCCATTTAATCCTTTTCATTTCTTCAGTATTTTCTGGATGTAATTTTACTTATTTTTGTTGGCTGAAATGCCTTCTTTTTTCCTTAAGGCGGACATAGCAGAAGATTAAGAATTAGGATCTATGGTCTGCCCTTTCATCCCTTAATCCTCCATTTATAACCTTGTGCATTAGGGTAATGCCGCTGGGAATGTGTGAAGTGTTCCTGTGACATGTGGAACTGTCGGGGAGCTGGGACAGGCTTGACTATGTGTCTCTGAGTCTGGAGATCCTGTGGGTTCAGGGAGGTAAGTGAGGATGAAAGATAGAAGAGAATGTTGGTGAAATATATCCACACTAGTTCTGAGGGCTGAAGTAAGGCAGAGAGAGTCTGGGAACAGTTTCTAAATGGTATTAGGTTTTCGGTGTGCACAGAGACTTGAGGACCACCCTCCTCCTTGGGACAGTGAAACTGTTGGCTATCCAAGGCCACACAGGACACAAAACACTGTCTGATTTTGCTTGGAACATCTACATGTTCAAAGTAATTTTTCCTTTTTCTGAGTCAGGTTTTCATTGTGTAGCCCAATTGGCTTCGATTCTCCTTTCCCAACCTCTTGGTGCTGGGATTGCAGATGTGGGCTACTGTGTCTGGCTCAAAGCTCGCTTTTCTTTCTTTCTTTCTTTCTTTCTTTCTTTCTTTCTTTCTTTCTTTCTTTCTTTCTTTCTTTCTTTCTTTTCTTTCTTTCTTTCTTTCTTTCTTTCTTTCTCTCTCTCTCTCTCTCTCTCTCTCTCTTTCTTTCTTTCTTTCTTTTTTTAAGATTTATTTATTTTTTTATATATATGATGTTCTGTCTGCATGTATCTCTGCAGACCAGAAGAGGGCAACAGATCTCATTAGAGGTGGTTTTGAGCTACCTTGTTGTTGCTGGGGGTTGAACTCAGGACCTCTGGAAGAGCAGTCAGTGCTCTTAACCTCTGAGCCATTTCTTCAGCCCTCAAAGCCTTTCTTAATGCTCAGTAAGTATATTCATTTAAAAGCTTTTACATGATTGTCCTGCTTTTTCTTTCTACTTTATCAAATATGTAGTATTATTGGTATATGCTTATATGCATAAATAAGTAAATGTATATGTATATATATATATATATTCTTATGGGGTTATCTATAATTGCTCTCAGAAATAAGTGAGATATAAATATATGTGGTAAGAGAACCATATAAAATATATCATATAATGTAATATATGTGGTAAAGAAAAATATGATCAGCTAGGCTTGGTAGTACCTACATGTAATCTCAGCACTCAGGAGACTGAAGCAGGAGGATTGTGAGTTTGAAGCCGGCCCATATAACAAGAACCTGCCTCGAAACACAAACCAAGGCCCAAGCCAGATAGATGGTGTATGCAGTCTGCTTCCCTTTATGTCCATAGGCTGCAGCCAGCATTTCCTTTCATATTATGGGAACGCCCAAGCTCATTCTAAACAAGGAGGTTGAAAACACAACACAGAACAAAGGCCAACAAAAGGAGTCCTAGAGAGCCCCGATCGCAGCTCCGGATCACAGCTCTCAGCGCGGCAGAAGCAGCTGTTGACTTTCCCTCCATTTGCACACCACGAATTTCACTTGAAAACTGTAGTTGAGACCAGCTGACTTGGAGACCCAGCATCTGTTAGCAGAAACCAGGAGGACTGTGGTTATGATCTGAGCACCGAGCCTCTGTGAATGGGCCTGACACTTGAGAAAACAGACAGGCTGGCCATTTTCTCTCCCCTTACACATTGCCTGCTCTGCTTTCTCCACTTTCCTCTGAGGTCCATTCCTCTGTAGCCAAGCCTGTCCTTTGAAAAGTGGCCTCCAACCCACCCAGCAGAATATAACTGCCCAAGGCGTGTTAGAAGGTACAGTCCCATGTGGGAATGACAGTCACGTCCCA
This sequence comes from Peromyscus maniculatus bairdii, assembly GCF_049852395.1. Classification (NCBI taxonomy): domain Eukaryota; kingdom Metazoa; phylum Chordata; class Mammalia; order Rodentia; family Cricetidae; genus Peromyscus; species Peromyscus maniculatus. The sequence goes on from NC_134861.1 coordinate 87,473,844, forward strand.
TAGGAGAACACATCCCTGTGGTGATATTGTGTTCCCCAAAATATTGTGCACCCTAATAAACTTATCTGGGGTCAGAGAACAGAGCAGCCACAATATTAAACATAGAGGTTAGGCCGTGGCACACACGCCTTTAATCCTAGCATTCCAGAGGCAGAGATCTACCTGGATCTCTGAGTTTAAAGCTACACTGGAAACAGCCAGGCGTGGTGACTCACACCTTTAATCCCAAGAAGTGAGGGCAGAAAGCAGAAAGATATATAAAGCCTGAGGACCAGAAACTAGGGCTGGTTAAGCTTTTAGGTTTTTGAGAAGCAGTTCAGCTGAGATCCATTTGGATAAAGACTCAGAGGCTTCCAGTCTGAGGAAACAGGATCAGCTGAGGAATTGGTGAGGTGAGGAAGCTGTGGCTTGTTCTGCTTCTCTGATCTTCCAGAGTTCACCCCAATATCTGGCTTTAGGTTTGTTTTTATTAATAAGACCTCTAAGATTCATGCTACCCATCCCCTTCTCAGGTCACAAGGGATGCATCCTGTTTTCAGTCCTGTTCTGAGATTTGGGAGTGGGGATTTTGAATGACAGCCAGCCATGTCTAGTGTACTGGTGATTTTGTGCGTCAACTTGACAAAAGCTGGAGTCGTCAGAGAAGAAGGAGCCTCAGCCGAGGAAATGCCACAATGAGATCCAGCTGTGAGGCATTTTCTCATTTTGTGATCAATGGGGGAGGGCCCAGCCCGTGGTGGGTGGTGCCATCCCTGGGCTGCTGGTCCTGGGTTCTATAAGAAGGCAGGTTGAGCAAGCCATGGGAAGCAAGGCAGTAAGCAGCACCCCTCCATGGCCTCTGCATCAGCTCCTGCCCCCTGCCCTGTGTGAGTTCCTGTCCTGACTTCCTCAGTGATGAACAGCAATGCTGAAGTGTCAGCCAAAGAAACCCTTTCCTCCCCAACTTGCTTTTTGGTCGTGGTGTTCAGTGAAGCAATAGAAGCCCTGACTAAGATATCTAGCAGGTCCCCTGCAGCCTCGGCTCCTTCCCTCCCTCATCCCTGCCCCCTACAGGCGCTCTAGAATCCGAACGAACGTCTTCCAGGAGAAAAGGGCGATTTAGAATTCTTTTTTGTTAAAGCGGGTAGGGAGGGTTGGAAGGCAAGAGACAAGCTTCTAACTGAAGCTTCTCTGCTGTGTATAACTAGAAGATCTGGATGCTTCTGTAGAAAGAGCTGTCTGCTTTGATTATTTTATTTTAATTTTTTTCCATTTAAAAATCATTTTTTATTAACATCATCTTCCTGTTTAGCCAAATGTTGGTCATGTATAAGCAATGTCAGTAAATATTCCATGTGAAGCTTCTTTGTACTTATTTCCATCGATAAATAAACTCTGAATTCACATAAAAAAGTTAACCTTAAATAACTCATATTTCCTTCCCTTATAATAGCCATATATTGGTAAAATATAAATATTTTTATTTTAATTTTAAAAAATTTGTATTTCTGTGTATTGTGAACTGATTATGAGCTACCCTGTGGGTGCTGGGGATTGAACCTGGGTCCTCTGGAAAGGCAGTCAGTGCTCTTAACCCCTGAGCCGTCTGCAGCCCCCCCTTTTTTTGTTGTTGTTTAGAACAGTTCACTTCAGGGAGAAACGTTGGACGATGCAGCCATTCCTAGTTTGCTTGTTCTCCACGAGCTCCTGGGAGTGGGTGAGCGAACTCTCTTCTCCTTTTTACTGAGGCTCTGGTGCTTGTGTGGAGAAGAGGTACATGTGGTGACCGTCTGCGGCATTAAGGACCTGGGAAGTGGGTCTGGCTTTGGTGAGGCAGCCCCTTCATACAATAGTCCGAGAAGCAGAAGGAACTTGGGAGAACAATGGCTTGGCTCTGACCCATGCTCTGTTCTGCAGGGGCCCCCCCCCGCCCCCTGCTCCCCCCCCATGCATTAGGCACCCTATCTTTGTTCTTTCCCAAATCATTTGAAAAGGAAACTAGAGGCAGAATAAAGAAATCTGGGACTCCACTTGTATTTATTGCTTTGAAGATTTGGGCTGCTTCCTTTTTCTCTATTTGTCAGAAATATGTCATAATTGTTAAAAATAACAGCAAATGTACAATTAAATAAGGATGGGGGCAAAGGTCAGAGTTAGAGTGAGTGTTTAGTATTGGAGTCTCTGACTTCAGCCTCCAACTCCCCTCTCAGAAAGAAGCCAACCAAACTAAATAGAACAGATCCTTTGGGGCAATCAGTCCTGTACTGGATCCTAACAGGCTCATGGTTTGGTCATTTCCTCTCCTTTTTTCCCTCTTGATTTTCTACTCAAATATTAATAAAATTTCCCCTTCCCTTCCCTCTCCTCTCCTCCCCTCCCTCCCTTCCTTTCTTTTTGCACTTACAATTTTTGGGTGGGACTAATATTGCTTCCTTTAATCCCAGCACTGCCAACCTGGTCTACAGAGTGAGCTCCTCTGGTACAGCCAGAGCTACATAAAGAGAATCTATCACAAAACAAACAAACAAAAAAACAACCCCCCCCCAAAAAAAAAAACAAGAGGAGGAGGAAATGGAGGAAGAAGAAGAGGGAGAGGAGGAAGAAGAAGAATTTGTTACCTTTGCATGAGTACCAGCAGCTTCCATTTCTGTGGGTCAGGCTGGGCATGAACACAGATTTTTTTTTCCCACACACATGTATACTTGCTTTGCTACTTATATCTATTTCAGAAGTGCAGTCAGTTGTATCTTAGTTGTTTATTAAAATTATGTGTTTTTGTGTACATCTGTGTGCAGGTACATGCACATGAGTGCAAGTACCAGAGGCGGCCAGAAGAGGGCATCAGATCCCTTCCCTCCCACCCCCATAGCTGAAGTTACAGGCAGCTGTGAGCTGCCTAATGTGGGTGCTGGGAACTGAATGTGGGCTCTTTTAAGATCAGCAAGGGCTCTGTTGTGGTTTGAGAGAAAATGGGCCCCAAAGGGAGTGGCACTATTAGGAGGTGTGGCTTTGCTGGAGTAGGTATGGCCTTGTTGGAGGAAGTGTGCCACCGTGGAGGCAGGCTTTGCAGTCTCCTATCTGATTAAGCCATGCCTAATGTCTCAGACCACTTCCTGTTGCCCGTGAGTCAAGATGTAAGAATTCTCAGCACCTCCAGCACCATGTCTGCCTGCACACTGCCACACTCCCAGCCGCCATGCTCCCCGCCATGATGATAATGGACCAAACCTCTGAAACTGTAAGCCACAACCTCAACTAAATGTCCTTTATAAGAGTTGCCATGGTCATGGTGTCTCTTCACAGCAATAGAAACCCTAAGACAGGCTCTTAACCACTGACCTGCGTCTGTAGTTGTATATTTAGTTGACAGTTCAGAAAGGCCAGTGCAGATAGAAGGCAACAGTTAATAAATTTTGTAATACAAATTTCTAAACAGTCTTATTAATAAAAACCCAGAACCAGATATTGGGGTAAATTCTGAAAGATCAGTGAGACAGAACAAGACACAGCCAAACTCAACCTTGCCAATTCCTCAGCTGAAAGCTTGAGTCCTCACCCGAATGGATCTCAGCTGAACTGCTGCTAAAAGCCTAAAAGCTTAACCAGCCTCTAGTTCCTGGTCCTCAGGCCTTATATACCTTTCTGCTTCCTGCCATCACTTCCTGGGATCAAAGGTGTGTGTCACCATGCCTGGCTTTCCAGTGTGGCTTTGAATTCCTCTCAAATGCTAGGATTAAAGGTGTGTGTGCCACCATTTTCTGGCCTCTATGTCTATCTAGTAGTGGCTGTTCTGTTCTCTGACCCCAGATAAGTTTATTAGGGGTACACAGTATATTGGGGACACAGTATCCCTACAAAATTTAGAAAAGGTTAAAGTAGATAGAGGAAGATTATAAGTAGACAAGATTGTTCATTTATAGCCACATCACAAAATGTCCCTCTTTCTTAATTGTCTGGGTAATAGAGTGAGGCTGTGGGGTGGAACTCCTCATAAGTGCTGACAGAAGCTGGTCACGAAGAGCTGTGTACATGACTGACAGGCCACTGTCTAAATACCAATACATTGCCACATATCCTGTCATTCGTGTGTGTGTGTGCGTGTGTGTGTGTGTGTGTGTGTGTGTGTGTGTGTGTGTGTGTGTGAGAGAGAGAGAGAGAGAGAGAGAGAGAGAGAGAGAGAGAGAGAGAGAGAGAGAACGTAATGTGTTCTCATGTGGGAAGAATGTGGACCGCTGAGGGTGTTGGGTTGGGGGAGGAGCCGGTGTCGAGTGCAGCCAGGACCACCCCTGTGCCCCCGAGACCACGTGTGTTTGGCTCTGATGGCTCCCAGGGGCACCATTCACACAAGTTCCGGAAGGAACGATGCCCCGTCGTTGGGTAATGTCTCAGCGCTGGCAGTCATCTTTTATTTGCCAATTTGGAAATGTTTCCAGAACTTTCCTCTGTGAGGGACAAAGGTCCGCTGTGTGTCTTATATACTTCTCTATTAACTTTTTAGCTCGTTCCGAGTAACTGCTTTGTAAATATCTGCTTGGTGAACCAGGGAGAGAAGCGGCGTCAAGAACGCTTGGTTGACACCGCTCGCACGCCGTAAAGGTCGTCCGTTCAGTGTGCACAAGCCGGTGTTTTAGTGCGCTCATGTAGTAGAGCAGTATTACTGTAATCAACTTAACATTTTGGCTTTTCCTTACTCTCCCCCACACCCATATCCACACCCAGTCATCCGCTGCTCTCCCTTGTCCCCAGTTCCTGCAACCATGAGTCTGGTTTCTGTTCCCTATATATTTGCCCTTTCTGGATATTTCCTATGAGCGGCAACACACAATGTGTGGCCTCTATGAACAACTTCTTCCACTTAACACAGTGTTTTCAAGCTCTGTTCACAATGAAGAAGAATATAATCATACATCATTTATTTATTGCCAGATTATATTCCATTGTACGGCTGTGCCACGATTTATCTGCACATCTGTTAAGTCATGTGACTTGCCTCCACTTTCCCCCTGTTATGAATAATGCTTACTGTGAACACTCATAATGTATTGTGTGGATTTTTTTGGGGGGCGGTATTAACAACACAGCAGTGTGTTGGCACTCTGGATTTAAAGCTGTCTGGTTAATGGTGTGTGTGCCCTTGGCTGGAGCTTTGGGATCCAGCAGCAGCCTCCCCGCACCATGCCTACCCATGTTGTGAACAAGTAGGTGAAACACAGAGAACGGGATTGTACAACTGTTTGGTCTCCTTGGACGGGGTCGTGCTTACATTGAATTCACCCTGATTTACTATTTTGCTACTGCACTTGGGACAGAGACAGTATTCACCCCGGACAGGAACTATAGACTGGAAACAGAGCTCCCCTGTTTTCATCAGGCAGCCCCAAGGATGGATGGAGCCAACTGCAGATTGTTCTAGGGCCCATGCTTTCTGAGTTCCCCGCCATCCCTCTTCCTCTGGCCTTTTGCTTTCCATCAATACCACTTCCCGAGCTAGGAGAACACAGTTGATTCGGGCCAAGTGTTTTAATAGTCTCTGGGTGCAAAGAACACAACATCCATGTGTCATCTTGGTTTTTATGCCCCTTGAAAACTGTTCTTGATTCTCTAAAGAAGCCCCGGACTGCTTCTTTCTGTTTCAGATCAGCATCTAGTAGTGTGCTGTGAGGGTTATTTTTTTTAAGGGTGATGAAAAGGAATTGCTAATCATTTGGAGGCAAATTACTTACCACTTTTTTTTTTTTTTTAAAGCAAGTCACCAAGTAGGAATAAGGACTGCCAGTTGTTTTTTTTTTAATAGGCGATATGCTTATCATCTCAACTTTAAACACAGGTACTAAGGTTATGAATTTGTGACGTGAATTTCATCTTAGAGTTGGTGTCTTAGGATTGACACACTTTCAGAGGTCCGATTTTGAAGGGTCTGTTTAAACTATGAAGGTGTTTACCCTTTTCCTAACGACATGTACATGTCCACAATAGTGTAGGGGGATGTCGTTTGACTCCTAAAGGGAACATTGTCTCACTAGAGAGGAATAATGTATGGGCTCCCCTGTAGGCTAAGCAGTTGCCAGATCTTGAAACGTTGAGGCATTAGCCCCACTAAATCCAGCATTACCGTTTCATTCTTCCTGGACTCTTTTCTACACAATAAAATTGCTTGATTCATAGGCTGGCCCATGGTTTTGAATAGAGAGCTTTGGGGAATGTTTAGGAAGTGTTCCAGCAAGCCATCAAGACTATTGATGGGTGGCCAAGCCCTGGAAAAGAGTATTAGTAATAACAAGAGCTCAGTCTTGCCTAGCTCTCAATCTGTGTCAGGCATCGCACTAACCCATGCGGGTCTCCACTCAGGAGATTCTCACAGCCATCCTAGGAACACAGGAAGTGTTGGGGTCAGGGCATCAGAGTGCAGACCATCTCCTGAACTTGCTTGAGGTCATACAGCCAGGAAGCAAACCCAGCTGGTTTAGTAGCTGTTCAGAATCCAGAATCCTCGAAGTGCTTTGGGGCCTGCCCATGGTGCCCAGCCATAGCTCCGGGGGAGGCAGAGACGTGGTTCCCAGCCAACACTTTGCCAACATGAGTCAGTGATCTGGGCTTTGTTTTGGCCTTTTGCTGCTTGGACAAATTGAGAGGTCAAAAGTGCCTTGGGTCCATGGAATTCTTCCATGGCGTGGCCGGGGTGTGAGAACTAGTAAAGAAATCAGATGCAGGGCGGCTAAGGCTTAAAGATGAAAATGCTGCGTCATAAGACCATCACCAAATGGGAAGAAGTAACTTGTATTTCTGTTTAATCCCTGTCATCAATTTGGATTTCTGGTGCCTACAATTTAAAGAAATAATATAACTATGGTATAATAAAGCCAAGACCCAGCAGGTCTTTTCATTTCTTCCAGGAACTGGGGACAAGGGAGAGCAGTGGATGACTGCTGATGGATTTGGGTTTAGGGGAGGAAAAGCCAAAATTTTAAGTTGATTACAGTAATACTGCACGACTACATGAGTGTACTGAAATACTGGTGTGTGCACATTGAACAGATGACATTTATGAGCTATGTCAACAAAGCATTCTTTAAGCTGATTCTCTCTCCCTGGTTCACCAAATAGAAATTTACCAAGTAGTTGCTCGGAACGAGCTAAAAAGTTAATAGAGAAGTATATAAGATGCACAGGAGACCTTTGTCCCTCACAGAGGAAAGTTGTGTAGCCATCGGTGAAGACAAGCGAGCATGGCAAACAGCTTCTGAACCTGGTATGCTCTGGAGGAACCAGTCAAGGTCTGGGCCAGGCTTGGTAGCCTCAGCAGGGGGAGATCTTTCTGAAGATCCAGTGAGACCTTGGAGTTGGGGAGGGGAGCTTTCTTTCTGTGGTGTTCAGGAAAGTACTGAGGGTCTTGCCCATGCTCATCAAGTGGTCTACCCTCGAGCCATAACTGCACCCCAAGGACAAAACTTCCTTGAAGAATGAGCATGGACAGAAATAGTCTTGAATTTGGGATTCTTCTTAGTCAGGAAGGGAAAGACAAGGACCCATTTATGAAAGGCGTTGGTTGGGGAGATTGGAGGTTCATTCACCCGATGGAAGTGGGATTTTATTTCAGGAACTCAAATCAGCTGGTTGAAGACAAGACAAGGGCATTTATACGCCTCACCCTCCTGTCTATCCAAAAGTGCATTTAAGAACAAGAGCAATGGCAAAACCAAAACTACCATTTATTTAGTTTGTTAATGTGAACATATGTGTTCGTGTGTGTGTGTGTGTGTGTGTGTGTGTGTGTGTGTGTGTGTGTGTGTATACATGTGGGGGAGTGTGGGTGTGCACAGTGTGTGTGTGTGTGTGTGTGTGTGTGTGTGTGTGTGAATAGAACCCAAAAGTCCTGTGTCTTCCTCTATTACTCTCCTCCTTTTGTTTTGGGACAAGATCTCGCACTGAACCAGAGCTCAGCAAGTTTTCCAGACTGGTTGGCCGACCAGACCAGCGAGTCTCTGGCCGCTGCCTTCCCAACGCTAGGACTGCAGGTACACACAACCATGACCAGCCATTCGCCCGGGTCATGGGATTCCCAACTCAGTTCCTCATGCTTTCATGATGAGCACTTTACTGACTGAGCCAACTCCCCAGCCCCCCAAACTATCCTTGACTGACACTTAGCCATGAGCACGCTGTTTTGTCCCTTTTCCTTTAGGATCGGATTAACCGGCCATCACACAGGGCCTTTCACTTTAAAGCTGGCTGGTGTCTTCCCCTGAGCTGGCCTTAGAGATCCAAACGAGGGCTTGGAAAGTCTTCGGGCACTGAGGAGGTTATCTCCGAAAGTCTTCCAAATAGGAAACGGAAGTCTTCCAAATAGGAAACGGGGGAAAAAGCGGAGTCTGGGCTGGAGCACTGGGGTGGCAGGACAGGCTGTTTAGTCCGGCTGTGCAGTGAGAACACACCGAGCCAGAACCAGAAGGGAAAGGCGTTGTGAACGCGGAAGTAGGAAGGAGATCTCGGTGACGCGGACACTGCCTGGGACGGGGTGAGCAAAGGACTCCGTGGTGAATTTGGGACCTCCAGAGTAGTGTGACAGGGAGACAGTAGTGAGTGGTAGAGCCGTGATGGAAACAGCTCAGGCGTGAAAGCCGGTTTGGAAAGGTGTTTCGAGCTGGTGGTGGTCTGGGCTTGTGCAGGGCCCCGGATCGTGTGCCCGGACCATGTGCCCGGCCGTGTGCCGACAGGCAGTGTGCCCGGCCAACGGGAAGGGTAACCGCTGTGGCCTTGCTGCTGCAGTCCTTGTCCACAAAGTAGAAACCCGAACTCCGGCCACCTGCCTTACCAGAGGCAGCAAATTCATACCATCTATGAGTTTCCAGAAGGGATTTTTCTTTCTGATAAAAATCTAATAAGAAAACCCCCTCTTTCTCAGCTTTGATTTTTAAATACAAGGATGGGATCTAGGGAACCCAAGGTTTAGCCACGGCCCTTCACAGTTGTACAGGTTGGACCATAGAAACAGGTTGGAAGCCGACTCAGAAGTCGGCCACAGAAGAGCCCCTGAAACAGCAAAGAGACCATTGCCTCTTCTCATTTTTTTAACCTTTTTATTATTATTATTATTATTATTATTTGTCTATTTATGGTCTTTATTGGGTTCACAGGAGAGAAGAAGTGTCAGCCATCGCTTGTTGACGAGGTTTCACCTCCTCCTTACACTGTATGTCCAGAGCAGGGGGACAGAAGGCCCCTTGGTGAAGGGTTCCCATTACCCTTAGCTACAGAGCAGGCCCAGGAAGCACGCTCCCCTCTCCGAGCCCCGCTCTTTGCTTCCTCCCACCTTCCCCACAGTCCCGGTGTCTGCTGGCGCGAAGGCAGGCAGGCCATGATGGATGTGTGCTGACGGAGACCCGGCCGGCATTGTGCAGCTTTTGAATCGCAGCAGCGACTCTGCTGCTCTGAGGGGCTGAAGGGCTGGTGATTGAAAAGGAATTGATTCGGGACTTCAGAATGAGATCCAGGAGGTCCCTAGCAAGCTGGATCGCACAAAACCCAACTTTTAGTAACTTCCCTTTTGGGTATGTTTATTCATTTGGTTTTCATGTGTTACCCAGGCTGTCCCGGAACTCAGTAGGTATCCCAGACTACCGTTGACCTCATGGCAATCCTCCTGTCTCAGCCTCCTGAGTGCTGAGATTACAGATGTGAGCATCACACTGTCCTCCCCATTCGAGTCTTATTAAGTTTTCAGTTGTATTAGAAGGTGGCAGCAACTTTACCGATGGGCCCCTGAGGCTTTGTGCATTACATAGGAAGTTTGTGATGAAATTCTCATGAAAAAGAGAGAGAGAAGGGAAACGTGCCCGAGGCTGGAGAGAATGTTCAGCAGTTAACGACACTGGCTGCTCTTCCAGAGGCCTGAAGTTTTGTTCCCAGCACCCACCGGGGGCTGCTCCCAATGACCTGTAACTCTAGCTTAAGGGGATCTGATGCCCTCTTCAGGCCTCACATGCCCTCACCTGCCCACACATGGCATACACACATGCATTGACATACACACATGTGTACACAGATACACACACACACACACACACACACACACACACACACACACGAAGGGAGGGAGGGAGGGAGGGAGGGAGGGAGGGAGGGAGGGAGGGAGGGAGGGAACATGAGATGGAGGTTCTAGGCGTGATTCTGGATATGTAATTGCTGCCTTGGAGAAATAATGGTTTAATCTTTCCAAGCTTTCATGTTTGTCAATGAAAGTGACCAAAGTATGTGAAGGATGCTGTGCACAGAAACTTAAGAGCTTCTTCGAGAAGACAGAGGCTCCCTCGTTCAGTGTGGCACCTGGTTGGGGGGGGGGGTCCTCTCACATTTCTCCTTGAGAGAATACATCTATCTGCACACAGCACCGGGAGGTAAACCCTTTCGGGCACAGTGGCGCTTTGATGGTGGAATTATGGGAAGAAATACAGGGCACTCACTTAGTTCAGCTTGAATTTAAGATTCAAAGCATGATTTCATATTTTCAAGTTTTGTATCAGTGTCTAATAATTATACAGGATGGTGGGTTAATTCTGCCGTTTTCATACATGTATATAATGTAATTTGGTCATTTTTACCTCCATCCCCCTCTCTTTTTCCCTCTCACTCCTACTGATTCCTCTCCTCTTCCCAACTAGTACCTTTTCTACGTTCATTTGTATCTCCCTCCCTCCCTCCCTCCCTCCCTCCCTCCCTCCCTCCCTCCCTCCCTCCCTCCCTCCCTTCCTTTCTTCCTTGCTTCTTATTTTTTGTGACCCAGTGATTTTTCTTTAGGATTGCTCACAGGAGCATGGGTGAGGGGTTATTTACAGGGTCATGGGCACCTTACCAGTGGCTACACCTCTAACTCAACTGTCTCCCTGTCTTTCCGAAACCTTTAACTGCCCTGTGAGCACCTCCCCATCCACCATAGGTTATTGACAGCCTGGGCGCAATGCAGATCTTGTGCAGGTCATCATAGCCACTGTGAATTCAAGACTGCAGGGGCTATATCATGCCCAGAAGACAGCATTCCACAACATCCCACCCTTTCTTCTTACTTTCAAATATACTTTCTCTATGGCTCCTAAGAAAAGATTCTTTGCCGGGCGGTGGTGGCGCACGCCTTTAATCCCAGCACTCGGGAGGCAGAGGCAGGCAAATCTCTGTGAGTTCGAGGCCAGCCTGGACTACCAAGTGAGTCCCAGGAAAGGCGCAAAGCTACACAGAGAAACCCTGTCTCGAAAAACCAAAAAAAAAAAAAAAGAAAAGAAAAGAAAAGATTCTTTCTCCAATGCTTCTTTTGGTATAAATGTTTTGATTTATAGTATTATAAATAGTTAAATTTGTGTTTATTAGGGCTGGAAATTGCTGAAAGTGTCCATTCCCCCTCATTCTTCAGCGACATTCCCTGAGCTTTGGGGAGGAGGGGGATGGTACAGATTCTCCTTTTACCTAAACACTAAACCGTCTCTTATTCCATCAGTTTGACGGGTTCTGAATCTCTGCAGTTATCGCTGCTTGCTGAAACAGAAACATCTCTGACTCAAGAAGTTTCTCTGGCTTCAACATAATTCTTTAGAAGTCAATATCATGTCCATTGAATAAAACGGCACCAGTGGCTTCTCCCACTGAAGGCTAGGACAGCCCCAACCGCTAGTATTTGACCAGGTTTACAAATAGGAACTCCTTCCTGTGGAGCGGGTCTCAAATCCAGCCAGGAGGCATTGTTTACCTCCGTAACAACCATGCCACTAACACATCTGTGAGCGCGTCTTACCTCTCACACCAGTGATGTATCACACAGGGCCCATAGCTAAGTCAGGCTGTTGAGGGCAATTTCCTCCCAGCAGCCTACATTCTACCTTTTGGCAATAGGGAGGAGGCTTCCAGTCTCCTTTCTAGCATGGCTTCTCTATATACTGTGAACTGAGTATGTGGTGTCTTCAACAATACAGTCTTACCAGCTAGTTCTGGTGAGGAACTAAGAACAGTGACAATTGAATGTGTGGTTTGGGGGAACCTCTGGGGCCCCCCTATTTTATTTTTAGTGTTATGTCCTAACAATTGCATAGGGTATCCTGACACTAAAGACATTGATTACTTATCTGGACTTCAAATCTAACTGGGCGCCATGTGTTTGCGTATGCTAAGTCGCCAACCTGAATTCTGGGGGGAGTCATGGATGGTAACAGCCCTAGTATAAGATGCTCAATGTGGGGTGAAGGAGGAGCTCAGAGGACTCCAGTTTGACAACTGATGTCCCTGGAGGAGTTTGAGGAGTGTCCTCAGAGACATAAACGGGAAGAGAACCCAGCCTCTCTTTTCTGAACCTCTCTCTGACTCTTTTATCACTCTTGGCTGACTTTAGCATCAAGGGAAAACGTTCATTCTTTGTGGTTCAGTCTCGGCTTGCTGTGAGTTGCAGCAGGTGAGTTGACTTCTTTGTTATTTCCATTCCTTGTGTTTACCGCTCCCTCTCTGAGCTGACTTCCGTTCCTGTGTGCCCTGCATTGATTTCCTACTCTGCAGACCGTTTCTCAACAGGAAAGTGATTGCCAGATTCTCACATCCCTTCCTAGCAGTCCGGGCCTTTTCAGACTCCACGTCGGCTCACCACCCCATGGTCTGCACAGCCCTCCTCCTCAGAGCACATCTCTACAGAAGTGGAAAGCATCGATCGATCGATTGATCGATCTCCACTACTAATGCCGGAGGGACTAGCCCTGGGTCTCACTCCTGTTTGCCGCTTTCCTGTGATGCTCCCGGGGTGGGATCAGGGCTGTGTGCTGCTGCTAGGTTTCTTCCTGTTTGTCAGGCAGGATCACTTAGCACCTCTGGTTGGGCAACTGTGCCGTCCTGTGAACTAGAGCTGAGCTCAAGGCACCGAGGTCATCTCTCCCGGATGGTAAGCGTCTAAGGGCACCGGGCCCTTAGGTTAAAAGTGGCAGGAGAAAGAACGAGCTGATAGGGGCATGCAAGGGGCTTTGGATGCCACTCAGGTAGGTCCCTAATGCAGGAGGACTGTTCCCCCAAGCCTGGCTTATTTGATTGGCCAGGGCAAGGAGAGTAGCAGGAGGGGCTCCTCGTGGTGCCTCTGTGTGGCACATCAGGTGGTTCTTGGGTTGGGGCCTTTGATGCCCAGTATGGCAGAGAAGGACTTTGGCAAGTAGAGGTTGTTTGGAGGCCACTGCTCAAGGCCAGGTCTAAGGAGGTCACCTGTGCAATCTATTGGAAAGGTGAAATGACGTCTCTTCTGTTTAAGAGGCGGAAAGGGCTTGGGCTGGAGATGTGTAGCTCAGTGGTTGAGTGCTCGCCTAACATGCATGAGGTGCGAGCTTCGATCCCCAGGACCACAGCAACCAACGCTTCCTTGCCTGGCTGGAAATGCCTTCTGGAAACACCAGTGAGCCCGCCATTCACTCAGACAGCTTTGTTCTGTGGGCTAGACCCTGGGTGTGCTGAGAAGAAAGGGTGGCCACCATCCGGGAGCTCCCAAGCCGAAGTCAGCAGAGTGCTGAAGGGAGGAGTGCAGAGGTGAGAGGTCACGGCTGGGGACAGGGAGTGGGTGGTGCGGGGAAAGCTGTGGGCTTGGATGTCCGAAGAGCTAGCTGCTGGCGGTGGTGTGTGTGCCCAGGTCGCCACGGCTGTATTGGCTCTGCTCCCATGGGAAACTGTGCTCTCAGCCAGGGTTGGTGGCACAGGATTGGATCCCAGCTCTTGGGGAGGCTGACGTAGGGGGATCAAACGTTCCAGGGCTGCTGGGGCTGTAGAGTGAATTCAAGGCCAACCCAACCTGGGCAACTTATTGACACCCTGTCTCAAGGGTGGAAAAGGGTGAGGGTTACAGCTTAGCTGTGGAGCACTTGCCTGGGACATCCAGGGCCCTACTTAGCCTTAGCCTCATGTGCCGTCTACACAGACACATCCCCCCCCACACACACACATTCTAAGGTCTGAAGAAACCTTCCCCCAGGGATGACCTTCAACAATTCAATTACTAAACTATGGCCTCTTGCCTCAAAGTGGATAACCTCATGTGCTATTTATGCCTCGGAGACCCTGTGGGAGCAGGCTGAGAACAAGTCTCAGAGGTTTTCACGGTTCAGCTCCCAAGTCATCTGCATCCTCCCTGTTTCCATCAGGGTTTCCCCTAAGTATGTGCCTCTCCCCATGAATCCCTATCGCTGGCTCTCCCTCTGAGAAGCCCATCTGGCATTGTAGGAGAAAGGAGTGTGTGGAGTTCCCGAGCTTGGGCCCGTTTCTCCTGATGTAAGGAGGGCGGGCAGGCAAGATGAGAGAGGGTATCGTCGGGCAGCTGATGTGGAGAGTGGGAACGGTATTTGATTGTCAACCTAGAAAAGTGGCAATGATATCTATGTGTGGAGCCAGGCAGGATGGTGGCATCTTTTGCTTCAGCATGCCACAGCCTAGAGTACGGAAACCAGCAAATGAGGCCTCGAGAGATGGCTCGGCCCGGCCACAAAGGGCACCAGTTGCTCTGACAGGGCACCGGAGTTGGATTTCTAGCACCCACATGGTGGCTCACAACCAGTTGTTAACTCCTGCTCCAGAGGATCTGGTGCCCTCTTCTGGTCTTCTCATGCGTGTGGCACACAAACACACATGTAGGCTAACGCTCATAGACAAAAATGAATTAAAATCAAAAGCAAAAACCTGGGAGTAGTTGACGTAAGGTTGTCCTTCCGGCAGATGGGTACCACAGGAAGTCAAGGGATTGGCAGGAGAATAAATGAATTTACCTTATGAAGGAGTGAATAGTTTGGAAGAAAATATTGGGGTGAGTGGACCAAAGAAACTGAGAAGAGTATGGCCAGGTTAGGAGGCTGGAAGAGGGTGTTTGGACGTTGGCATAGAGAACTGTAAGATTTGAGGGTGAAGGCTGGAATGTAGCTCAGCCGGTAGTGTTCCTGCCTTGCATGCGTGAAGCCCTGGATTTGATCCCTAGCAGCAAATAAAACGGGTATTGTGGAGCACACCTGTAATCCCAGCACCCCGGTGGTGATGGAGGCAGGTGGATCAACAATTCAAGCTCATCCTTGGCTATGTAGTGAGGCCAGCCTGGGCTGTGTGATACCCTGTCTCAGGCAACCATGTAGCAGGAATCTTAAAAGTTCTTATTAATAAAATCAAACCCGAGGCCAGTTATTGGGGTCAATGCTGGTAGATCAGAGAGACAGAACAAGCCACAGCTATCTCACCTCGCCGGATCCTCAGACTGGAAGCTTCTGTGTCCTCATCCTAATGGCTCTCAGCTGAATTACTGCTCAAAAGCCTGAATGCTTAACCAGCCAAATGCTTAACCAGCCAAATGCTTCTAGTTTTTGGTCCTCACGCCTTATATATCTTTTTGCTTTCTACCACCACTCCCTGGGATTAAAGGCTGGCTTTCTGGGATTAAAGGCGTGTGTCACCATGCTTGGCTATTTCCAATGTGGCCTTGAACTCACAGAGATCCAGAGGGATTTCTATCTCTGGAATGCTAGGATTAAAGGTGTGAGTGCCACCATTTTCTAGCCTTTGTATCTAGTGGCTGTCTGTTCTCTGACCCCAGATAAATTTATTAGAGTACACAATATTTTGGGGAACACAATACCACCACACAACCAAGCAAGAGTAAGAGCATGTTTGCTTAATGTCGGGTCTAGAATGCGCCTTGGGCATAGGGGAGGGGCAGTTGATGGGGTGAGGAGATCAAGTACTGGGGTGTTAGTGAGTTGGGTGCGCCGCCTTCTTACCTGCCCCAAGCATGGGAACTGTGGTCACTTCCTGTGTGTCTAAGCTTTAGGCAGAGTGTGATCTTCATGACGGCTGTGGGCAAAGACAGATGACTGAAGATATTTCCTACTGAATGTTCAGGACCCTAAACAGTTGTATTTCCCGTTTTTTCTGTTTTCCTGGTGCCGCACGGTCTCTTGGAGTAGTTGACATTCTTTAACATGTCCTGTTCAGGAGAACTGCAGCCCTGTTGACTCTCACTTTCCTTGTTATGTGTTTCTACTTGCTGACAGGGCCATGGGGGACATCACAGGAGAAGCAGCTTGGTACAGCGCAGCGGCCAATGCTCTTCCCTCCATGGGTTCTTCCCCAGTCCCTTCCTCCTTCACATCATTCTTGCTCATCTGTTGGGCTGAGATGAAATGTTTCGTTTTTGGTTTTCCCCAGAGCATCTCAGGACTCCTCCCCTTTGTCTGGTCTCACAGTCCCGGGTCACCTGTGTGCCTTAGCAGAGTGGTAGTGAAGCAAACCACATGAGCAATCTGTTGCTCAAGTCTGTCACCCGATGGAATGTAACCTCTTTAAGGGCAAGGACCCCGTCTGTATCCCCGGTACCTGGCAGGGCGCCTTCCATTAAGAATGCTCTCAGTAAACGTTCCTAGAACAAATCGATTCGTGTGCGTGGATCAGAGATCCCGCTTCTCTTCCCAGAGTGGTTCTCCCTTATGTTGGAGTCTTGGGCAAATCACTGCAGCTCTTTGGGAAAAAGAACTGTTTACTGGTTTTAATATTAAATGATTTCTGAAATTACAGTGTGCTAGCCAAACATTTCTTAAACAGTTCTTAACCTCAAAGTACTGCTGGGCTAACCAAGAGGGTTCTTGTGGAAATTCTTGTTTATTGTTGTTCATTTTTGATTGTTTGTTTGGGATAGGGTCTCAGATAGCCCAGGCTGGCTTCAATCTCCTATGTATGTAGCTGAGGCTGGTCTTGAACTCTTAATTCTCTTATCTCCACCTCCCAACTCTTGGGATTAGAGATGTCTCTTAGAGCTACTTAAAGTAGTTAAATTCTAGAGATGCCAACTTCCTTTGTGGTTGGGTGGCTTACTGCTATGGATCAAACAATAGTAAAGACCAGAGTAAAAAGCATACAATAGGAAAACATGGGGAGGCGTGCCATGTCTGGGGAATGAACGCTCAGGGCAGCGGCACCAATCGATACTCCGAGGGCCCTGTACCATGGCACACGTGACATGTTCATAAGTCAGGACAGAAGCCTGAGTGGTCAGTGAGCATGGCATTGGGCAGCCTGGCCATTCTGGACTCCTGGGATAACTCAAGAGCTCTGGCTTTTTTTCTGAGGCATGATGGGAACCGCTGGAAGGCATTGAGTGGGAATGTGGCGTGACTTGAGGTCTTCATTTCTTAGTAGTGGTGTGATGCAAGTTTCTTGTTTCTGTTCGTGCACATTTGTGTTGTCTGGGGCGGTAGATAGAAAAATCTAGTTTTATACAGCCAGAGATAAGTTGCTTATTTGGTCAGGTTATAAAGTGAGAGTTTATGCTCAGCAGTTTCTACAATGTTCACATGGATAGAAGTGACTGCTTTATTCTAGTCATAATGTTCATACCATACACCTGCCTCTGCAGTCTGGACTGACTCACAGAAGGAGAAGAAGCGTAAAGATACATGGATGCATAGAAAGGATAGATTGGATGGGAGGGTGCGAGCTGGATGGATAGATGGACAAGATGGGTAGGCAGACAGATGGATAATAGAGTGGGAGGAAAAGACAGACAGACAGAAAGACAGGGGTAGAGTAGCTTCCTCTGTCAGGCTGTGTATAAGGAGAACTTATGGGCTCTTTCTGTGAATCACAGACACAGAATTCCGAAGTTGTGTAGTTGGATGGACACTTCCTTCCTCATTACATACATTCTATTTTAACAAAATAGAAACTGGGTTTTATCTCCCCCCCCCCCCCCGCCCCCACAGCAATGAGAACGTTAGAAGGAGCCGGTGTTGGATTGACAGTGGGTGGGAGGCGTATTTGCTGAACAATGAGAAAACCTAACAAAACTGTACTCTGTCCCCTTGGTGTGGGATACCTGAATGCTCAGTGAGGCCTGGATCTTTTCTTTTGTGTTCTGGTTTTGTGCAAACACAAATTATACTCTTGTTGACTCCGCCATAAGCCATGAAACTGAAGACGGGGAAACCCGAGTCCTCTGGAGGGCAGTTTCGCCGGACCCGCTTCCTGGGTTGCTGTGACGGAAACCAAGAGCACCTGCCTCTTCGTGGAGGAGGAAGCGCCCAAGCAGACACCAGCACAGGCCCTTGATGAAAACAGACGGGGCAGCTTCCTTTTTAAGAATTCACACATTTCAGATGTGGGAGAAGTCCAGGAGGTCACCCAGCCCTCCCTCATCAGGCAAATGAAGGAAGCGAAGAGAACCGAGAGGCGCTTGTTCACACCTGACTCCTCGGTGGGGACGGATTTCTCGAAGCCAGGGGCTGTTGTAACACAGGCTTCGAGAGGGGTGTGTGTGTGAGTCATAGCCTCACCAATTACTAGCCACTGTGGCCCAGACACATGACGTAATCTCTCTGAGCCCTGCATTCCCCATCTGTCCCTAAGTCGGTTTGTAGGAAACACTGAACAAAACATGGGATGCCCAGGCACAGTGCTCAGAGATAGTTGTAGTAGCTCCTTGTTGCTAGAGATGATGCCGAAGAGAACCCCCTTGGAGTTTAAAGGATCGGCCAGTGCTGAGCTTGTTTATATATGGTCAGACCGACCTCAGGGCGGCCTTGATGTAAGGTGTTGTGGAAGG
This sequence comes from Peromyscus maniculatus bairdii, assembly GCF_049852395.1. Taxonomy (NCBI): domain Eukaryota; kingdom Metazoa; phylum Chordata; class Mammalia; order Rodentia; family Cricetidae; genus Peromyscus; species Peromyscus maniculatus. Next base: position 87,492,397 of record NC_134861.1, read on the forward strand.
CACTGTAGTGAGTTCATCAATAACTACAGACGTGGTGTTCTTGTTTTTGAGTGGACGGGGGCAGACATGCGCACACTGGCCCGTGATTCAGTGGGGACTGTGGGAAGAGACACTGGGTGTGTGTGTGAATGTGGGCCTCTGGTTGGACAGAGGGGCTTTCGTATGGGTGAAAGGCTCAGCAAATTCTTTAGGAAGGGAGTACCATTTGAGAGGCTCCTTCGGTTACAGAGTAAGAGATTGGGGCACATTCCTCTTGAAAGGGGCCTCTTATACACAAATATAGCATGTTTTTAGGTTTAATGAACCTCTCTATTTAAGTGATCATAGAATACGAAAAGAAGAAAGCTTGAAACAATAATAGCAGCTGGGCGTGGTGGTTACACAGAGGAACACTGTCTTGAAAAAACAAACAAATGAAACAATAATAGCAATTATGATTTAGGGAAACTTGTTATGTCCTAAATACTTTTCACATATTCATTCTTTTGCATGCTGTCTGTCAATGTGAAGCAGGTTTTTTTGTTTTGTTTTGTTTTTTTGTTTTTTTCTCTTCGAGACAGGGTTTCTCTGTGTAGCTTTGGTGCCTGTCCTGGATCTTGCTCTGTAGACCAGGCTGGCCTCGAACTCACAGAAATCCACATGGCTCTGCCGCCCGAGCGCTGGGATTAAAGGCCTACGCCACCACCTCCCGGCCATGAAGTAGATTATTATTATCCCCATTTTACAGATGTGAAAACTGAGGCATGTGAAGTTAATGCCTTGTGACTGGTTTATAGAAGACCCAAACTTGGACCTAGGCTCTGGGTCCATGCCCCAGCTTTGGCATCAGGCTGTGTCAGCCTTGGTTTCCTTGTCCTCTGTTCTCTGCTCTGGTCAATGGTCTCTGGCTGAACAGTAGGGCTCTCTCAGGGGCCACTTTGCCCTGTTTCCTGTTGGAATAACAGACGGAGCCTGGAGAGTGATGCGGGGTTGAGGCCCGGCTCTCATCTGTGACAGGCAGGTGCTGCGCCCTGGACTATCCCCCTAGCTCCGTTTGATTTTGAGACAGGCTCCTGCGAAATTACCGAGGCTGCCTCCAGCTGTGCATTCTCCTGCCTCAGCCTCCCAAGGAGCTGGGGTTCCGGGTGTAATCTGGAAGTGCAAGTCTTCTGGCTTTCTTTTTTTAAAGTTGGCTCAACCGCTATTCTTTGTCCTTTGCATTTTTGTATGTATTTGAGAAACATCTTGTCAATTTCCACCAAAAAGAATGCTTGGATCCTATTAGGTTGTGTGATAAGTCTGTGTGTTGATTCGTAGCGAATTATCACCTTAACTCTGTTAATATATCTAAGAACATGATAGATTACTGCATTTGTCTAGGTCGTCTTCAGTTTTGACCAGTAATGCTTCCGTCGTTATCAGTGTAAAGGTCTTATACGTGTTTTATTAGATTTACTCTCAGGTATTTTTTTTACTTGAGTAAACATTTATTTTTGCCATTGTATACACATATAATAATTGTCTTTTGTGTATTGACCAATTGCCTTAGGATCTTAGAACTTCTAAAGCATAATATTTGTGGGAGACTTTTTATAAGATGTCCTTTATTGTTAAGGAGGTTTCTTTCTGTCCCACGTTCCAAAGACTTTGTTTAAAACACTGGCCGGGTGTTGTGTCGAATGCCTTTAATCCCGGCACTCAGGAGGTAGTTGGATCTCTGTGAGTTCAAGGCCAGCCTAATCTACATAATAAGCTCCAGGACAGTCAGAACTATATGAGTGATCCAATCTCAAACAAAACAAAAGAAACATGAGTGGGTGCTGGCTCTGGTCACAGCCCCTTCCGCACATCTCCAGATGCCGTGTGTTCAGTTCAGCTCTGGGGTCTAAGACCCTAACTCTCTCCTTGGACTTGGTCTTACCCCTGAATTCATAAAAACTCCATGTAATGAGAAGAGGACAGTAAAGACAGACAGGAAGAGACAAATGCAAGAGGTCTTGACGCTCTGTAATACATCCTCTTCATCACAAACCAGTTAAACAGAGGCAGAGCTCACCATTTTAAACTCAGGCCTCTGTTTGCTAAGCTTAGGAACCCACCCATGTTTAATATTTATGTTATAGGACCAATAAGCTATTTCCCAAATATAAATTTTAATACAGAGTAAGCTCTTTTTTTTTTTTCTCAAATGATGATCTCTCCCCCCTCCCATCCCTAAAGTCTGATGCATCATCTTTAACACTCACTGTCTCCTGGTTGGAAACCAGTGAATCACAGCGTCTACACAACACCACCACACTGTAGAGGGGCAGACAAAGTGGTTAGATGTCTCTTTACGTGGCTGGTGGAGTATGCGAAATACACAAATGTACTTGCATATAAGCCCTTCAATACCACGTAGTTACTTCATCCTTGGCGCTTAGGACCTGTCTACACTGAGCACTGCTGCCCTCGTGTGGAGAGGAGAGGATGTACAAAGAGCATTCAGTCCACAGAAGGACCCTTGGTGGTCTGTGTCTCACTAGCCTGGGGCAACCCAGACAGCAGGAAGATTTAAGCCATGGAATCAGGTGTTGCATGGGCCCTTACAAGCACTGTGAACTTGGGGTCCCGAAAGATGGCAATAACAATGATACCCTCCCTGTATGTGTCCCAGAAGATGAAAGGTTAAGGAATTTCAGTTCCTCATTTCCTGAGGTTTTTTCGTTTGAAACCTTGAATAGGTATTGAACGTTATCAGATTTAATTTTCAACTGATTTGAATTGTGTGTATGTAGAGGGGAGATTGTGCCACAGCATTTGTGTGGCGGCCAGAGGACTACTGTGGAAGACAATTCTGTCCGTCCATCATGTGTTTCAGGGATTCACCTCCTGCCCAGGCTTGGCAAGCACCTTTACCAACGGAGCCACCTCACTTGGCTCTACGTATTTTGTGGTACATCATTTAAAATGTCTGATTTAACACACACACACACATCACACACACACATCACACACACACACACACTACACACACATCACACACACACATCACACACACACATCTCACACACACACACACACACACACCACACACACACATCACACACACACACACACATCACACACACTCACTCACTCACTTTCCCTATGTAGCTCTGGCTGGCCTCGAACTTGCTATGTCCACCAGACTGGCCTTGGGCTTGCGGTGAGCCTACTAATTCTGCCTCTCAGGATCTGGGACTAGAGGCCTGTGTCACCTGCCCAGCTCTCACGTCCGTTTTAAGTCTGCTCCAGGACCCAGTGTTATTGCCCTTTCTCGGGTTTGGGTTCCTGCTTTGGATACAACACATGTGCATCACACATACTATTTGGCCTGGCACACAGTAGGTTTGTAGTAGGTAAACGGTGTGTGTGGTTAGCAGGCATCTTAATGGGGAAATCACTGCCGAGGAAGAAAGGGTAGAATCCGGTTGTCCTAAAGCAGCCTGGCGACCGGCTGTTGGCTTTCCCTCATCCTGTATTGTTCTCAGTTCCCTGAAGGAACCACTCAGCTCTTAACCATGCCTGGTTTCTTTGTTGTTGTTGCTTTTTGGGTTTGGGGTTGGTTTTTCGTTTTGTTTTGTTTTGGTCTGGGCTTTTCTGTTTTGTTTTGTTTGTTTGTTTGTTTATTGATTTATTTATTTAGAGACAGGGTTTCTCTGTCTAGCCCTGACTGTCCTGGAACTCACTCTGTACACCAGGCTGGCCTCGAACTCACAGAGATCCACCTGCCTCTGCCTCCCGAGTGGCAGGATTAAAGGCATGCGCCACCACGCCCTGTTTAGCTATTCCTTTTTATAGCCATCATCATATTTTAAATTACACGCCTTGTGGACTTATCTTTTTTCATAGGTAGCTGCCATTAATTGATATGCTACAACAGAAGGTGGAGTTTTAGCTTTCTTGTAGTGCTCTGCTCATAGTCCAGCTTAGCTTATGACTATTTATATAAAATAATTAAATTACATATTTAAATATGTGGCCTTCTCCATAATAATCAAGTTTGGGTAAAGACTGTTAGTAAAAGAAACATTGATTCGGGTTATTAATGTCGGACAAACACAAATGCAAAATTGTAGCTTATGACAGATGTATTCACATAGCTTTAGGCAACAGCGGTCGGCAAGAATAACGGGACGGTTATTGGTATGTGTCTGTTCAAACAGGAACACAAAGGCTGTCGAGGAGCTGAGTGATGTCACGAAGACAAATCCAAAGGTCTCTCTAGATGTGCCCAAGTAACCTGTATAAGGACTGCCTTGTAGGCTGTCAAGGCAGATTGCCATAAAGGCCTTCCATCGTGGCTACCAGGCATGAGGAGGTCTTAAGACCATCCTGAGTTTTGGGAGACCCTGTCTAAAAAAATGAATTGATTATAAATGTGGGGGCTTCATTTCTGACCTCTGGATCCTGTAGGAGGATGTCTGTCCTGTGGCTAATTACACAAGGTCTTGGTGAACACCAGCTTACTAGTAAGTGTGAATCAGAACACGTGGTTCTCTCAACTCTTTCTTTTCAGGACTTCTGCAGATCTTCTTCAGCGTTCATATGAATTTTACAATCTGCTTATCAGTTTCTGCCGAGGAACCCACTGGGATTTTTGGTAGTGACTGCTCTGAATCTGTAGATCCACTCGGGGAATGTCAGCGTCTTAACAACATTGCCTTCATTTGTGTGAGAGTCCCTCTGTTTATAGTTTCCTCAGTTTCTTTCAGTCTTTCCAACTTTCGGAGTGTTCTTGCTACTGTGATGTAAGAGCTTTGACTAAGCAATTTGTGAAGAGCAGGAATTTATTGTTCGCGGTTACAGAAGCTGTGAGTCTGAGATCTAAGCATCATTAGGCTCATCACGATGCTGGAGCTACTGGTCTGAGGACCGCATCTTTGGAATCATGGGTATTAGATTAGGTCAGTTCAGTGGATCAAGGGGAGGCCTGCCTGGGAGGGGAATGAACAGGGTAATAAGTAAGTGAACAGTCTCTCGGGGTCTCTCCTGGTTTGAAACCCTCATGGGGAAGCCCAGCTACAGATAGCAAACTCCATGTGATAAATAACGGTAGTTAAGAACACAGACTAAAGCAGGGAAGACTCAGTTGAATCCTCTTTCTGTCAAGATGCAGTCATGTGACTTGGGACAAGTTACTCAGGCCCTCTAAACCTCAGTTTCCTTAAAAGTAAGATAGGAATTCCAATTGTTATTGTCCTTAAGGGGGGCCTGGAAGAATTCAATGCGTTATAGAGTGCTCAGCACAGGACCTGACCCATAGTGAATGCTCTGTGCTAGCTCTTATGGCCCTTGGTGACCTGGCCCAGTCACACATGACTGAAGTTCCTCGGAACGTCACTGAATGGAAGAACCATGCATGGATTTATGTGCGCTAGCCTTTGCTGCCAGGTACATCGGTAGCCTTCCTTGTGAAGGACAGGCATGTGCAGACGATGTGTGTGTGTGTCACAGAGAAAGTGGTATGGTGACCTCGGTTACAGTCCAAGTTTTCCATTTATCTGGGAAGCCAAATTGGGCTGAAGAATTTCCAAGTTCTCCCCGGCTCTGAGATCCGCAGCGTCTGCACTTCCCTCTCACGGACGAGAGGTGGCAGCAGGAGACAGGATTTGGACGGCCGTGTGTCCCTAGAGCCGTGGTTCCCAACCTTCCTAACGCTGCGACCCTTTAACACAGTTCCACGTGTTGTGCTGACCCCCCAACCACAAAATTGTTTTCATTGCTACTTCGGAACTGTAACTTTGCTACTGTGATGAATCATAATGTAAATATCTGTGTTTTCCCATGGTCTCAGGCAACCTCTGTGAAAAGGGTCGTTTGACCTCAAAGGGGTTGTGACCCACAGGTTGAGAATCACTGCCCTAGGGTAATCTGGCATTCTGTAACTTGCACCATATTATAAAATAAGACGCCAAATGGCTTATTTTTATTGTTGATCTTGGTGGTTCCTATGAGGCCTTAATGCCCCTGGAGTAATACATAATCCTGGCATTACCAGGATTTTCCTATTCTTCCAATTGTTACATCACTGTTACCACTTCTTGGAAAAACACCTCGAAGTTCTCACCCATAATAAGCTAGGGCCCTGGGTGGCAGGGAGGTAGCCACATGCTTTATAAGGTGAAAACTTTCTTCTGGAATCAGAGAGGATTTGACTTTACTAGATGCGTGGTGACGTTCACCCAATGTATTTCATAGAACATCCGTGTGCTGTCAGTCTATTCAAGTGTGGCCCAGTTACAGGTGACACAGTCTGTAGGTTGGGAAGTTCTGCTTCTTGGTTGAGGCTGGCGAGGCTGGGGAGGAGGGGGCAGGAAGTGGGAGCAGACCACACGTGAGATGGGAACGCCACGCAGAAGCAGAGCATCCGCCGAATCTGGAGATAGCGTTCTAAAGATATCTCGGGAAGAAGTCCGGGATGCGGGTCAGAAGACCCATTAGAGAACTTAAACATGACACCCAAGGGAGCTGCCATCAGATCTACATAAAAAGAGCCCTTTCCACCGGGGAGCTGGGGATGTCACAGAATTGCCAGCATAGTGGAAATAGAATCAAAAGGCTTAAAAGAAAGGCTCAAGGGCCGTGTTGAATGGTTTGCATGTACCAGAGGAAATGGACACATTAATATTAGGAAATGTTTCATGGTTTGATCATATGACTCTGGCAGCCTCCCAGCACCCTTACATCCTCCTCTGTGGTGTTAGAGCATCTCTTAAAATGATCGTCTGGAAGCGGAACCTCTGGAGGGCAGGAAAGAGCGGGGGGGGGGGGGGGCGGGGGGGCTGGATTTCAGAGCAGTCTTCCTTCTTTCTCCGTCCTGGGTACTGAGAGCAGAAAGTAGATCTGGAATGTGAGTTCAAAGCCCCCCAGTGCCATCACACACTCCTGTCAGAGCCGGCCCCTCTGCCAGCTGGGCAGAGTAGAGAGACAGATTCACCCTTGAGGTCGGTGGCCTTTTGGTAGTTGCTATGTAAACTGTACCACTTGGTTAAGAGGTGGAGATAGAAATGGAACCCTGTGCTGGCCTTTGGGGACTTAGTGTGACAGGTGGCAGGGACTGGAAAGTCTTAGTGAGGTGTATGCCCCGTGGAGGGAGGGTTAGCGAAAAGTCAGTAATCTCAGACCCTTATTTTATTTTATCTTACTGAGACAGGATCTCACTATGTAGCTCTGTCCTAGAACTTACTTTGTAGACCAGGCTGGCCTCAAACTCACAGAGATCCCCCTGCCCCTGCCCCTGCCCGCCCCCACCTCCACCCCCACCCCTGCCTCAAATGGTGTGATTAAAGACTTGCACCACCACACCTGGGTAGTCCCAAATTCTTTTTACCAGTGGAAAGCTTTATGGAGCGAGGGTGGAACATGGTTAGTTAATATTTGCCGAAGCATAAGGAAGAGAGAAGCTGGGTCGGGTCAGAATGGACTTCCTTGGCAATGTCATGGACAGACCCAAAGCTGTATCGGGTCCAATCAGATACCTGCATTCCCTCAGGCCAGCAAGGGCTCTGAGTCACCTTAGTCTGCCTGGAGGGATTAATTCAATCACCCTTGCATCAGACTCCTGATTTCCCTCGTGTGTGGGGACCTTCTGTAGAATGGTCACACTGTTGAGCCTTTCCTGACTCAGGGAGCTTTTGTATGTATATTTCACCTCAGAAGGGGAGAGAACATGATGTTCATGTTAGCTGTGGGCGCTGGGGGTGGGAGGCTGGCAGGGTGGCACATGGCTGTAGGCCCAGCATTGGAGAGCCAAGGCAGCAGGATTATGAGGTTGAGGCCAGCCTGGGCTACATATTGAGTTCCCATCTTTAAAAAAAGCAGGAGCCGGGGAAGCTGATTGCTGGTTTGGATTCTAATGTGTGGGGGTTGGGGTGTGACTTCTGTAGTATCACGTTATAGGTAAGTGGCTTCAAGGGGAAAAGTGGCTGAGTAAGCGCTGACTAAGGCCTTTAAAAGAAAAATGACCAGATTTGGGGGGGGGGGGGGCTCAATCCTAACACTGGAAACTGGAGGTAGGAAGAGTATGAATTCAAGGCCAGCTTCTGCTACATAAGGAATTTGGGGCTGGGCTGCAGGAGATTCTCTCTCTCTCTCTCTCTCTCTCTCTCTCTCTCTCTCTCTCTCTCTCTCTGTCTCTGTCTCTCTCTGTCTCTCTCTCTCTCTGTCTCTCTCTGTCTCTGTCTCTCTCTGTCTCTGTCTCTCTCCTTTCCTCCCTCCTTCCTTCTTCTTTACACACACACACACACACACACACACACACACACACACACACACTACTTGATATGCGGGACACCCACAAAGGTGAATGCTCTGTCCCTACCTGATGGGCTCTGGAAGGACATTGAGAACAAAGGACAGATGAAGGACTTAAGACTTGGACTGATTTACCTGGGTCAGACACTGATCTTTAAAGATATCTTTAAAATGTATGGTCATTAAGTGATCACATCAAGTGTTCTGTTGCTATGGTACCTGGAGTAGGGGGCCATCTTGGCATTGTGAATATTACTAAGAAACTATGACCTACATTAAAAACCAAAGAATAAAGGGAAACAAAGAATAATTAATTCACTTTTTTAAAAAAAATTTCTAACAGGCTTTCACTAGCTGAATGTTAGAGGGAAAATTTGGAAGCCTAGTAACCTTGTGCAGCCCCTTTGGGAAACAGTCTGGGATTCCTCAGAAAGATGGATTACATAGATTTACTGTATGAGTGGGAATTCTTCTAGATATATTCCCAAGAAAATGAAAACATACTTCTAAACAGATGTATATGTGAATGTTTGTAGCAGCATAATTCAAAATGGCCCCAATTGGAAAGACTCCAAATCTCTGGGAAGTGTGGAATGTCCCCAGAATGGGATATTTTGCCACAGAAAGAATGAAATCGTGACCCGTGCTACAATGTGGAGGCTCCTTTAGAAACTAGTGCTGACGCTGGAGAAGGGGTCAGGAGTCAGGGAAGCTTGCTGGCTTTGCAGGGGACCTGAGTTGGGGTCCCAGCACCCATGTAGGGTAGGGCAGCTCACCACCACCTGTGACTCCAGCTCTAGGCCCTCTTCTGGGCCCCTGTGGGTACCAACACTCATGTACACATACCCCTCTCCCTCCCACATATACACATAAGTAAAAATAAAACAAATCTTTTTAAACGTTGCTAACCAGATGCCACAAACAAAAGGCTACACATTGTATGATTGCATTTGTATAAAATGTGCAGAATAGGCAAATCCATAGAGACAGGCAATAGATCGGTCGGCAGGTGCTGGGGGCTAAATGTAGCTGGGGAATAACCACTGACACAGAGACTTTTAGGGAACTGAAAATATTAGATAATTGTGATAATCATACCACTCTGTGAATGCAATAAAATCCTTTGACTTGTACACTTGGAAAAGTGTGAATTTTATAGAATGTGAATCTAATTTTATGGCATATGAGTTATATATTATTAAAATATAAAGCATAAACCTTATTCTAGATATATTTCATGGTCTGAGGTTGTAGCTCCATGGAAAAGCTTAGCATGCAGGAGGTCCTGGGTTCCTAGCATCCACATGCTTGTATACACACACACACACACACACACACACACACACACACACACACACACACGCCATGTAAAACATAATCTAATTATCCAGTTACAGTTATAAGTGAAGTGTGGTGTGGAACAAAAGGACAATGGAAAGATGGGAGAGAAAAACCTTGACGTAAGAAAGAGAATGGAAATGAAGAGAAGGGCCAGGTCACCAGAGAAGGGCCAGGTCACCGAGCCTGATGACCCAGGTTCGATCCCCGGGACCCACGTGGTGGAAGGAGAGAACCAGCCCTCTGACCTCTACAGGGGCAGATCATGGCCCATGTGTGCCCGCCCCCACATACAAAATAAAGGAAGAGAAACAATTAGAAATTAGGTGGGGGTGGAGCAGTCAAGATGGCCCAACAGGTAAAGGCTCTCGCCTCTGAGCCCGATACCCAGGCCTGAGTTGATACCCAGGACTCATGTGGAGGAGGAAAGAATGGACTCTTAGAAGTTGTCCCCTGACCTCCACAAGAGTGCTGTGACCCCACCACCACACACAAAGTTCAAATACGTTGAGATATTTTAATGGGGGAGGGGAGAGAGACGGAGACTGGTTCCATGATGTTTAAAATATCTGAACGTTTCTTTCATTCTCTGAATTCTTAGGCCATGGTTTTCAGAATGCTATTACCCATTGATCAACTTCTAATTCATAAAGTGAGCATTATTTTAGACTCCCAATTGCCTGTTGCCCTTAAACTCTTCCGTGGTTTGGATTTGGGAAGTAGGGGTTGCTAGGGATTAAGTCTTGGGTTTCATGAATGCTAGATAAATGTTCTACCACTGAACTACATCCTCAGTATTCCAAATTTTAGGGTGGCCTTGAACTCACTTGGTAGTCTAGACAGTCTAGGATTATACTTTCAATCCTCCTGCCTCAGCCTCACGAGTGTCTGGGATTGCTGGCCTTCACTACCAAGTCTGTCACAGTGGCTTGGATCTGCCCCCAACTCCCAGTGGAATTAGTGAGCTGAGAATATAGAAGGTTTGGGGTTTACGGTATCAGTAAATTACTGGGATTGGATTTTCTTCTCAGAATCAATTAATGGGACCAGTGAGATGGCTACAGGTAAATGTCCTTGTCACCAAGCCTGGAGGACCTGAGCTCAGTCCCTGTGACCCACATAGTAGAAGGAAATTACCAAGTTCTTAAGTTGTCCACTGTCTCTCACATGAAAGTGCATGTGTACATAGACACACACACAAATAATGTAATGAAAGTAGACTTTAAAACCATGTAAGCTAAAGCTTGGATTTGTTCAGATATAGGTTCTCCATTGACAATTTAATTATTTACAGTCACACTGAGAAGCTCGGCAGTGCGTCTTTTCTAGGATGGACATATCATTCTCATCTACCTGGTAAATAATTAATTTGAAGTCTTGGGCATGAGTTGGTCTTGACCTAGCCTCAGACTCCCGATGGGTGGAAGTCGCGGGGTGTTGGCGTGGGGCCTGGTGTGGAACCTGATTGGCATGGAAGAGAATAGCCACTTCTCATAATGGAGAATGGCTTGCATATGGAAACAAAGGTAATGAGAGGTTGGGAAAGCTCAGGTCGGCGCAAAGTGGTGGAAACTAGCCAAGAACCTCCTTGGAATGTGCATTCTGAGCCTTCTTGGAAGTGGCTGGTCCTCCCACCCATCACCCTTTCTATTCCAGGTCCCAGCCTGCGGCTTCCCCTCCTACCACGACTCAAATGTACACCCTAATGCACATCCTTTTCTCCATCTTTTGTCCCCCAGTCCCTCTCCATCTCTAGCCCGGCCTGTTACAGAAGGTTTATGGCACATCTCCTACTCCGTCATCTTCTCTCTCCAAAGCAGGCCATCCCTTCCACCAAGAAAGTAGTATTTCTAAACTCCAGTCATGCCCCATCTCTACCCCATACTGTCCCTGTGCTGAGAGCAGACAGGGCTGAGTGTAGAGGTGATGCTCAGGGATGAAGGACTGGGACGCCATTGTAGGGACATTGAGCTTTATCTTCTGTGTCCCCAGCAGGAACCACAAGAGACACATACACAGAACAGCATGTCAGCAGACACAGTGTATGGGGGGGGAGGGAGAATTAGAAGAATTCAAACAAAAAAAAAAAAAAAAAAAAAAAAAAAACAGGAATCAAAGCCCCCAGCTGAGAGGCACTCTGTGAAGAGTTCACCATTTGGTCCCACAGTGCACTGTTGCTACCAGCCGGTACCAGGGAAAGTTCTAGGTGGTAACCCCAATGGGTCTCCAGTTCTGGTTGCCTAAGTTTCTGGTCCTGGGTGCTTTCATGGAGGCTGCTACCTACAATTCCAGCCCCAGCCCATGGACAGAAAATCTGGTGGGGTGAGGGGTGGGGGTGGGGACTCCCTCCGAGCTAGCCTGGCTGAGTCATGTTTTCAGCTTTAGAGCACATCGGAACTCCAGACATAGTTATTTGTGTGGTCACCTAAGGCAACCCCGCTTCCCTGTGCAAATCCGGTCACCTCACTGATGTTCAGCTAGGTCTCCTGCCGCTGTCCCACAGAGGTGGCGACTTCCTCTCTCCCCGTGAGGTAAAGGGACTACAAGGTTAGGCCCTGTGTTGGTTACTTTTCTCATTGCTATGACCCGAAAGAAGCAACTCCAGCAAAGAAAGGTTTGTTTGGACTCACGGTTTGAGGGTACAGTCTGTCATGAGGGGGGAGGCACAGGAGCTGGAGTTTGAGGCGGCTGGTCACACTCTGTCTGCATTCAGGAAGCAGGGATGAATGTGGATGCAAGTCTCATATGATCTTTTTAATATAGACCTCCCTCCTCCCCAGGAGCTCCCCCCCTCCTCACAGAACAGCGCTGCCCACATTAAGATGGGTCTAGAAACTCCTCAGACAACACGCACGTAGCCCTGTCTTTGGGGTGATTCTAGATCCTGTTAAATTAACAACTGTAGCAAGTCTTTCTCTGTCCTGCCAGCTAGCACCCAAATGACACAGAGACTTCTTATTAATTATGAAAGCTCGCCTTATAGCTTAGGCTTGTTCCTCTTATAACTTAAATCAACCCATTTATATTAATCTATGTTCTATCACGTGGCATTACCTCTCTTCCATCTTGCACCTCCTCTTTCCTCTCTGTGTTCCTGGCACCTCCATGTGCCTAGGTTCCTCCTCTTCCTTTCTCTCCCTGGAAGTCCCACCTAAACCTCTTGTGCCTAGCTATTGGCCGTTCAGCTTTTTATTATACTGACCATAGCAACACACCTTCACACAGTGAATATCCCACAACAGACAATCTTAACCATCCTGGTACCCAAAGAGCCATTGCAAGGACAGAGATAAGGCTCTGGAGTGACAGCTGCCTGGTCCTCTCTGTTGTAAGATGCTCTCAGGGGAAACTGTCTGCTGTGGGCAATGGAGGGAAAGAGTCCGTGTGTTTGCCTGTCTTGGGCCCCACCTTCCTTGCCTGGGAACTGACAAGTCACCCCAGTGAACTTCAGGTGGCCCCGAATGGGTAGAGGCACATACTATTACCTGGATTGTTAAACACAAACTGTCCGCCAGCGGCCCAGTCCCACCATTACAGTTGGTCCCAAGTGTAGAGCAGCCACCCCGGGCCCAGGGCACACTCAGCTCCACCGCCTTAAGCTTCTCTGAGGACTTCTCGGGGACACTGAGTCCAGTCAGTGATGTAGGAATGGCACAAGGAACTCTTCCTTTCAAGGTAAGTGCTAAGAGGTGATTGTGCTCAATTCCCCTAGTTCACATTTTATTAATGCAGAGGAAGGGTTTTTAACTAAGAGACTTACAGGCTGGCAGGATAGCTCAGCAGGTAAAGGCACTTGACCCTAAACCTGACTGATGGAGTTCAGTCCCCAGACCCACATGGTGGGGAGAAACCAATCCCCCAAGTGTCCTCTGACTTCCACAGGGGACCTGCCACACATGTGCCCCATACACAAATAAGATAAACAAATGTAATTTTAAAATTAAAAATAAATAAAGTGAGGGAGTTACTTAAGTTATAAATTAATGTGTACTCAATCTTCAGAAATTGTGGGGTTATTACTTGGAGGTGTGGTGTTCCTAGCAAGAAATAGAACTCAACTCTTGGGAATTATGAAATATTACATATCCTATATTCTGATGTGTAAAAGAGAGGTACTTTGGATGTCTAGACCATAAGACCTCCAAAATCGTTTGTGACCACCTCCCTGAGGACAGGGACTATAATTGTTCGTCTATATGATGTTCACCCCATATCGGCCCCTGCCACCAAATACACTCAGTCGATGTTTGCTGTGGTTGATGGAGCTTTTTCAATGACTTTGAAAGACGGAGGCAAAGAGCAGAAAGGTTCCATTAAGGCATAGGGTTTGCGTTCATGTTCTCTCCTCCTCTCTCCCTCCCCCCTTTCATGAAATCATCTGTGTGATTGAAAGGACCAGAACGGGTTCTTCCTGTTCAGCAGAACTCTGGAAGCTTGTCTGGAAAAAACTGTTTCTAAGCCTGTGCCCTAGCAGGAACCAGACCAGGCATCCAAGTCTATTTCTGTGGGTTCTCGTTTTCTAGAGAGCATTGACATTGGTACAGGGCCCTGAGGGCCACAGTAAACTCCCTTTTATTATAAGTGAGGCAAACTCACTCAAACAGAAAGCAGGTTTATGGGTTCACAGTGGGAAGCAAAGGTCAAGGAGATCCTGGACAGCAAAGGTCACAGGACCTGGGGCAAAGGGGAAGCTAAGACCCCACTGTCCATCTCCCCACATCACTTCTCTCTGCTGGTTCTTTTGGTGCCCACAGACCGGGAACACGGCTGCCAAGGCTCTGGGTGTAGCACGCCCTCTAGCGGAACTGAGAGGGCTGTCTGTTTGGAAGGCTGGAAATCCCGCAAGAGGTCTCTGATTGGCTCTTCTTAGGTCATGTGCCCACCTGTATGACCAGTGAAATGCCAGGATTCTCGCGGCCTCTGAGAGCTGCTGGATGCGGGGAGGAAGCGCAGTGTCCTGAAGAGCCCAGTCCCAGAAAGGAGCATGCTGGATGAGCAGGGTGCATTTCCAGGGGCCAGGGAGTTCAGCCGTCTTTGAGAGTGGACCGAGAGTAGCTGGCTAGGAAGGCCCGTTTTATTTCTCAGTATTCCGAGTGCTTTCACCTGCAGGACCTTCAATCACTGAAGGACCTGGAGTAGACAAAAAGACATGAACAACACAGCAATGTAAAGGCCCAGGCTCCTACTCATTGAGGATGTCCTGAAGGGAGAACCAGGGACCACATGAATTTCACTTGCCCTTGTCTCTCAGGAAATAAGCATATTTTCCCACTGAGAGAGCATCTACACACACACACACACACACACACACACACACACACACACACACACACACACACACACACAATTATTTATGTTCCACCCAATGCCTTCATCTGTGCTAAGGCCTAGCCCAGTACTAGAGGGAAAGCCGCTGGGCACACAGAGAGACAGGTGCCAAAGAGGGACCTCCTGGGAGATTGATTATCCGGGGCTATTTGACTGTGTGTGATTTTACCATAGACAGTGACTAGTTTACAGTCGAAAGGTCTGTAACAGGTTCTATGCTTTTTATACAGGCATCTGAGCAGATTTGGAATGAAGTCTCTTTCCTGGATCTCCTTCCTTCTCATGGGAAGGATGACTAATGCAGCAGTCCTGTGGGGCAGGAGTGCAGAAGAGATGTTTTTATTTGCTTTGAGCATCTTAGATTTAGTCATTCATCAAACTGTGCTTTGTGGGTTAAATGATGTAATTTATTATGGACTAGATTTCATTGGGTCATCTAGTTATTAAATCCCAAAGGACCATCGAGTAATGAGATTGAATATTCCAGTCACCTGGGATGTCTATATCCAAAGCAAGCCTTTGATCTACAGTTAACTCTATTAAAATTATGTTTCCTATATATGGAGCTCTAATCTAGATTCCTATAATTTCTACTCCTTGCTATTATAGCTACTTCCCAGGTCAAAGAGAAGCCATCTAATCTCTCTGTCTCTTGGCGGTGTTTCAAGGCTTTGAAGAGCCCGAGCATGTCTCTACAAGTCTCCTTTTTTCCTCCTTGCTTCATTTTTACAAACTGTTGATGATGAAGATGATAATGATAATAGCAATACCAGTAATAGCCAGCATTGATTGGGTACAGAATATAATGTGGTGCCAATTGTTGGCTCGCACTACGAGGTTATGCTGTAGAATATGATATGCCAGGTGTTATGCTAATCAACATATGTGCATATTTTTATTTGAATATGTGTGTTAATATGAATCTCACAACAGTAATGTAAGGGAAATAGTATCTCAATTTTCCAGATAAAACGAGGCCTAGAGAAGTTAAATGTGCCCAGAGTTACACAGCTGTTAAGTAACAGAGTCTAACTTTGAACCAAGGACATCGGCTTCTGGGCTTTCTCTGTGAACGCCATTGCTGGAAGACATGCCCCTACATGTGAGCCAGGTAGCCCCTGCATCTCTCAGACTGAAATTCAGGAGATACCACCCTACAGTTGTTGTCTGCCCATGGATTACATTCTTCTCTTTTGTACATTTCCATCCAAGCTTCCAATAGCCTGATGCTGTATGTCTTTGTTATTGTTCCATTGCTGTGAAGAGACACCATGGCCAAGGCAACTTATAAAAGAAAGCTTTAACTGGGGGCTGGCTTATAGTTTCAGAGCATCAGTCCATGACCATCATGGCAGGGAGCATGGCAGCAGGCAGGCATGGTGTGATACAGAAGCAGTAGCTGAGAGCTTGCATCTGATTCACAAGCAGGAGAGAGACAGAGACAGACAGACAGACAGACAGACAGACACTGGGCCTAGTGTAGGCTTTTGAAACCTGAAGTCCTACCCAGTGACACACCTCCTCCAACAAGGCTGTACCTCCTATTCCTAAATACCAACTGGAAACCAAAATCCAAATATTGGAGCCGGGGTGGGGTAGGAGCAGGCATTCTGGTTCAAACCAGCACACTATGTAAACCCCGCCCCCCCCTTCCTGATTAATGAAGGACCGAATCTCTCAACTTTGTTTTACCCGTGTTTTTCCCACACACTGAGTGAGTCAGGTTGACTCAGATCAAGCCAACTAAAGCAGTCATCCCAGCTTTCCCCAGAGTTTGGACAGCTAGCCCTAGGGAGTCGAGATGAGAGAAGAGAACCCTTGCTGTGTGTGAGACTCCACACCGTCCCTCACGGCAGGCAGGGCCACCATTTCTAGCTGTGGGATCTGTGGCAGCTTTCGGTAGCACTGCTGTGCTCAGGGGAGTCAGCTGTGGCAGGTGGCTCCTTTTCTGTTTGGTTCTCTAACAGGAACCTTTTATTTAAAAAAAGGAAAAGCAAGCCTGGCAGTGGTGGCGCACGCCTTTAATCCCAGCACTCAGGAGGCAGAGACAAGCAGATCCCTGTGAGTTTGAGGCCAGCCTGGGCTACAGAGCGAGATCCAGGACAGCTGGAACTGTTACACAGAGAAACCCCGTCTTAACCCTTGTGGTTGTGCTAGCTCGTTTATGGCAACTTGACACAAGCTAAAACCGTTGAAGAGAGAAAGGAGCCTTAATTGAGAAAATGCCCCCATAAGATCTGACTGTAGGGGACTGTTGGGCATTTTCTTAATTAGTGATTGATGGGGAGGGCCACGCCCATTGTGGGTGGTCCTGGGTCCTGTAGAAAACAGGCTGGGCAAGCCATGAGGAGAAAGCCAGGAAACAGCATTCTTCCATGGTGTCAGCTCCTGCCTCCAGGTTCCTGCCCTGCTTGAGTTCCTGTCCTGATTTCCTTCAGTGATGAACAGTGTAGAAGTAAAAGTCAAATAACACACCCCCCCCACCACCACAAGTTGCTTTTGGTCATAGTATTTTATCACAGCAATGATAACCCTAAGACACGGTTCTTTGCCAAGTGTGTTTAATCGAATCTAAGCAAGAGGAAATGATAATCAAATGCAAGTTTGGGGAATAAATGAAATTAAACAACTAAACTCTTTAAAACAATTAATGTCTTGGGGGAAAAGTTAATGTTTGGAAAGGAAAAATATGAAAAAAGTTAGGCTATTGTTGCAGAATAAGGGGTCTTAAAAACATAGTAATTAGGGGCTGGAGAGAGGGCTCAACCCTCAGGAGCTCCTATTGCTTTTGCAGAGGACCTGAGTTCAGTACCCAGCACCCATGTCAGGCAGCTCACAAGTACCTGAAACTCCAGCTCCAGGCAATCTCACGCCCTCTTCTGGACCCTAGTGGTAGTTGCACTCATGTGCACACACCCATACACAGATATACACAAATATATGTATTTATTCTTAAATTGAAAATAAGGGGGCTGGAGAGATGGCTCAGCGGTTAAGAACACTGGCTGTTCTTCCAGAGGTCCTGAGTTCAATTCCCAGCAACCATATGGTGGCTCACAACCATCTGTAATGAGATCTGGTGCCCTCTTCTGACCTGCAGGCATACATGCAGGCAGAACACTGTATACATAATAAAATATATCTTAAAGAATAAAAAAAAAAAAAAAAAAAAAAAAAGAAAATAAATCTAGAGACCATGGTAATTAAACATGATAAACATCTTTGATTGTATCCTAGTTTTATTTGTTTGTTTGTTTGACCTGTAGACCATTCTTGGGACTCTTGGGAGTTTAAAAGAATACTCTATGACATATGATTGTATAATACTAGTCTAATACTAATGTCAACTTTTTTCAAGGTGATACTACAATTGCATGATAGAACTGAAGTATTAGGAGGTTATAGAAAATAGTATGGAGGTATATCCTTCAAAGCCTAGAACCAGAACTGCCCTATGATCTAGCAATTCTACCGCTGGTTACGGATCTAAAGTTGGTGAAATCAGTTTGCCAAAAAAGATACATGTGCCCGCATGTTTATTGTAGAATTATTCGCAACAGCTGAAGTATGGAACCAACCTAGATCCCCATCCGTGGATGAACGAATAAAGAAAATGCGCTACATATAACAAGTGGGATATTGTTCATTCATAAAAAGAATAAAATCTTGTCAACTGCAGCGTGTGGATGGAGATAGAAGTATGATGGTGTCGTTGACCCTGGCGTTCAGTCAGTTAGGGGTATTGAATGCATTTGACCTAGAGTATTTTCAACTTACGATGGGCCTGTCCAGACGTAGCCCTGTCATAAGCCAAGGAGCACCAGTATAATTATTTTAAAGATGGAGAAGGGAAAGGACCATGCATAATGCAGCAACACGGAATATTTTCTTTTTCTGTGCTAGAGATAAAACCTAGGGCCACATGCATAGTAGCCTAATGCTCCACCCCTTACCTCTATTCCTGGCCTTAAATGGCAAATTTTGGTGAAACGTCTACAATGTTCATTGGGCCTTTCCTTTTCAAAGGTTTTAAATATTAAAAAAAAAATACTTCAAAATAAAAGTTTGGGGGAAAACATTATAATAAGAAAGAAAAGCACTCCTTTGCCTTCGGGGCTGTCCGTCTTCTAGGGAGCTGCCGTGCGTGGTGTGGATGCGGGGAGTGGAGACTGGGGAAAGATGGGAAGCGTTCTACCGGGAAGCCTGGCTTTCACCATGAACACGGCGGGCGGCCGGGGGAGGGGGTGTCGCGGGGCGCACACAGTGAGGGGGGGAATGTCTCGGGGCACTGTGGAACTTTAGAGGACCTGTGACCTGGACAAATGGTTGTTTGAGGACAGGGGGCGGAAAAGCTTGAAGATGGACAGCTGTCAAGTGGATGGGACAAGGGAGGAAGGCAGGTGAGAAGCGAGATTAAGAAGGGGAGGGATGGGGCCGTCGTTGATGGGGAGCAGAGGGTTCCCGGCAAATTTCTGTGTTTATCTGAAGGGAGTATGTATACCCAGGAGGAATGAATACCAATCTGATGTATACCCAGGAGGAATGAATACCAGTCTGATGTATATCTAGGAAGAAAAGCCATCAGAGGATTGGAATGGTCACCACAGAGCATCAGTAATGGATGAAGCAAGTCCTTAGGTACTCAGGGCCCAGAGCTAAGTAGAAAGAGCCCCATCTTCATGGAGATGATGAAGCAAAATCTGCCAAAGAGAAGAGGTAGGGAACCCCAGACATTTTCAGGCCTTGGTGAGAGCCAAGGGAGAGGTGGATGTAGGCTAGGCAGGGTAAAATCCAGGGAAGTCTGGCTGGGGAGGACAGGAACAAGGAGATGAGTTTGCCAAAAGGAGACCAAAGCAGGGTTACAGAACAGGAAATTCCCACGCCAAAAAGGATCATCAATGGCTGGAATGTGGAGATGGAGGACCTGAGTCGTGTTGACTCTCTGGACTGGAATCCTTTGTAATTAATGAAACAGTACCTCCCTGCTGCGTACACCTGCATGGGAGCGTGTTTGGTTTCAGCATCAACCCTTCCAAGAGCAGCTCCTAGGACTGTGGAGCCAGAACTCCCAGAAGACAGGTGTCCATGCCACTCAGTGTTCCTGGGTGCATGGGCAGCTCCTGGGAGTTTGGGTTTTGAAAAAAAGAGAACATCTTTCAGTTATATTGAAAGTTTAAGGCCAGCCTGGGATACATGAGCCCTTGTATCAGAAAATAAACTTTAGAGGTCGAATGTTGGGGAGCAGAGATACTGCCAGAGATCTGACGTGCCCTCTGCCTTATGGCTCAATCTTCCATAACTACAGAACGATATCAAAGGCAGGAATTTGATGCTGGTACAATGCATGTGTGTGGTTCCGTGCAGCACAGTCAACACACAGGACTGTCACATACAGTGAGTATCTCTCTCACACTACAGTTGTACAATGTAGTCACCCCTCCCATCCCCATCCCTAACCCCTGACCACCACTATTCTGCCTTCTGTTTCTAATTTTGTCACTTTTAAGACTGTTATGCAAATATTCCTTTAAGTTGCTGAGTAATATTTTATGGTGTGAATGTCAACTGTTTGACCACTTAGCTTTTGAGGGACATCTTGGTTGTTTACAGTGTGTACTATTACTAATACACCTGATGCCAGATGTGGTGGTCGCACCTTTAATCCTTGCACTCGGGAGGCATAGGCAGGGGGACCTCGAAGCTCCAGGCCAGCTTGATCTATATAGCGAGTTCCAGACCACTCATATTTCTCTCTCTCTCTCTCTCTCTCTCTCTCTCTCTCTCTCTCTCTCTCTCTCTCTCTCTCTCTCTCTCTCTCTGTGTATCTGTTATGTCATATGCATTTATGAACAGATTATTATGTGTGCATGAGTTTCCATCCCTCTGAGATAATTCTCTAGGAGTTCAGTTGCTGGATCATAGAGTAAGTATATGTATAATTTTCAAAGAAAACACCAAACTATCTCCAGAGTAACTATCACATTTTATATATTACATCGCCAACATGAGAGACCAGGTTTCTCCCATATTTGCCAGCATTTATTATAACTTTTATTTTAATTATTCTAGCAGGTATGTAATGACATCCCAGTATGGTTTTAATTTTCATTTCCCTAGTGGCCATTGATGTTGAATATGTTTTCATGTGTTTATTTTTCCATAATAAATCCTTCACATCTTTGGCCCATTTTCTAATGAGATTGTTTTCTTTTTTAAGATTTATTTTTATTTTGTTCTATGTGTATCAGAGTTTTGTTTGCATGTATGTCTGTGCACCATGTGTATGTCTGGTGCCTAAGGAGGCCATGGAGGGTGTCAGATCCCCTGGGACTAGGGTAACAGATGGTTGTGAGCCGTCATGTGGTGCTGGGAATGGAACCCAGGTTCTCTGGAAAAGCAGCCAGTGCTTTTGTTTGTTTTAAGACAGCGTCTCTGCATAGTCCTGGCTGTCCTGGAACTCACTAAGGAGACCAGTCTGGTCTTGAACCCACAGAGACCCACCTGCCTCTGCCTCCCAAATGCTGGGATAAAAGGCGTGCGCCACCACACCTGGCCTCACAGCAGCCAGTGCTCTTAATTGCCGATCGGTCATCCTAGCCTGTGATTTTTTTTCTTAATGCAGTTTTCAAGTTGGCTTGTCTTGTCTGGTCTTGTTTTGACATGGGGTCTTACTGTGTATCCCAGACTGGCCTTGAACTTGCTGTATAGCCCAAGTGGATCTCAAAAGCAGCTGCTTCCTTAGTCTCCTGAGTGCTGGGGTTACAGTGTGCACCAGCTACAAGTACTTTCTCCAGTGTTGTTCGAAGCACTAACTATCAGGTGTTAATTCTGAGCCCATCAATGCTTCAACATGGATGTGGGTCCAATCTTTCATTATTGCACACAGTCATGCCCCACCCCCAATCACACTGGAGACAGTTTTTCTGACTCCCCCCTTTCTCAGCTGTTTCCTGAGTCTTGAACAGTACTTACACCGCCAGAGCAGCCTGAATCTTGTGTCTAAGCCTCCTCCTGACCTCATGATGCTTTGTGAACTGCATGTCTGCTTTGGGAATTAGATGCTTTTCCTAGACCCACATCTATTGGGAAGTAAAATATAAAAGCTAGGTGGTTCCTATGCCCTCACCCCAATCCCTGCCTCTAGTGCATCAACCAGTGTGATGAGTCTCATATCCTGAGTGGTGGTTTGGATAAAAATGGCTCCCATAGGCTCATATATTTGAATGCTTGGTCCCTAGTTGGTGGAACTGTTTGGGAAGGATTAGGAGGTGTGGCCTTATTGGAGGGGGTGTGTTTTAGGGGGTAGCCTTTGATGTTTCAAAAGTCCACCCCATTCCCATTTAGCTCTCTCTGCCTCCTTCTTGTGGATCAGGATGTAAAGCTCTCAGCTACTGCTCTGGCACCACGCCTGCCTGCCTGATGCTGTGCTCCCCACCATCTGGTCATGTGCTCCCCACCATCCTGGTCATGTGCTCTCCACCATCCTGGTCATGTGCTCCCCACCATCCTGGTCATGTGCTCCCCACCATCCTGGTCATGTGCCCCCACCATCCTGGTCATGGACTCACCCTCTGGGATTATAAACTCCCATAATCTCTTTCTTCTATACGTTGCCTTGGTCATGGTGCCTTATCACAGCAATAAAAAAAAAAAAGTAACGAAGACAGAAGTGAACCCTGGACACTCGACCTTCTGGTCTCCTTGGAACGTGACTAGTTTGTAGCTGAGGCAAGAAAATATCACAACGTGGGAGAGAGATCCTCAGCGGGAAGTATGGGGTGAACTGTGCACCAGAGCAGCAGCCTTTGCCGAGGCAGTCAGCGTCTCTGGAAGGTTGTTTTCAACCGCCACATCATAAAGTAAACGTTTGCCCTTTGCTAAGTGCCCTGTCTACTGGCTTATTCTAGACTCTGGTCAGAAGGATTGCCGGAAGAGCCCAGGAGTGGTATGAAGCGAAAGCCTGGGCGAGAGCTGCCAGCTGAGATATCCTTGACAGGGCAAACAGTCATCCTGTTCTGTGTGCACTGCTTGCATCACCGGGTCATGAGCGGCCGTGGAATTTGAGGAATGGATTGTTCTCTTGGAGTCACCCAATATCCCCGCATAATAGAAGCACACATTCTTCGTTTTATGTAAGAGCTAATGAGGCCGGCTCGGCCCAGCAGCTGCCCGCCGACCTGCTTCCTCCTTCTTGTTCTCTCTTAACCCTAAGGGAGAAGGAAGGGATCAGCGAGCGGAGAAAAGATAGACCCACTTTACAGGGGCCAATAGATGTGTGACACCACAGATGGACGATGAGTATGGAGCATGGAAATGTGGAAGGCTGGCTTTTTCTCTTCAGAGAACATATTCTCCCTCCCCAGCCCTCCTTCCCTTCCTCCCTCTCTTCATCATCTTCTCTTTAGACTGGGTCAGTATAGCCACAGCTGGCCGCAAACTTTCTGTGTGGCTAAGGATGACTCCCTCAATTCTGATCCTCCTGCGTCCACCTCCAGAGTGCTCCCATGTCTGGTTTCTATAGTGTTGGGCCTGGGACCGCCAGGCTTGAGGCATACTGGGCAAGCGATCTACTGGCTGAGGTACATTACCAGCCCAGAACTTTCTTTTATTTCAGCATTGACTTTTCCCCAGTGAATAGCTTTCTAGAACAAAGCACTGAAGGATGATGAGGTCACTATTGTGAGGTGAGATCATCCATTTACATTTAGGAGCTGAGAAAGCTCCCTTCTCTAAATATAGCATTTGAAGGCTTTTTTTCTCGCCTGCATATAATTAAAAAGCAACAACAACAGCTCCAACTGGGTGAGACAGTACAAGACCTTGACTAATTCAGCTCGGAACCATTCAGAAGTAAAGGACCCGGGGTTGCTTTGCTTTAGTACATTTCCAGACATGCTTTGCCTTGTATGGTATCAATTTCAATCTGAGGCTGGCTCTGGGTTTCAGTATCATCTCCCAAAGGCAGCCAATTCTTCCCATGACTCCTGAAGAGGGTCACAGCGCTGTCTGCATGGCCCAGGAGTGGCAATGTGGACAGGGAAGTGTCCAGGGTTCGTTGGCCGAGGCTTGTCATCCTGAGTCAGTTCCTGCAGCAGGCGGTGGGATGGCGCTGTTGGTTTGGGCATCACGAATGTTCACAGTGAAGGGACTGAGAAGAGACATCAAGGTAACGACCCAAGCGGTATCACTGCATCCTTTACATATATACATATATTCATATATATATATATATATATATATATATATATATATATATATATATATATTATTTTACAATACCATTCAGTTCTACATATCAGCCATGGGTTCCCCTATTCTCCCCCCTCCCACCCCCTCCCCTTACCCCCAGACTACCCCCCATTCCCACCTCCTCCAGGACAAGTCCTCCCCCGAGGACTGTGATCAACTTGGTAGACTCAGTCCAGGGAGGTCCAGTCCCTTCCTCCCAGATTGAGCCAAGCGTCCCTGCATAAGCTCCAGGTTTCAAACAGCCAACTCATGCAATGAGCACAGGACTTGGTCCCACTGCCTAGTTGCCTCCCAAACTGATCAAGCCAATCAACTGTCTCACCTATTCAGAGGGCCTGATTCAGCTGGGGGCCCCTCAGCCTTTGGTTCATAGTTCTTGTGTTTCCATTCATTTGGCTATTTTTTTTTTCAATAATTGAGTAAAACTGAAATTTATTATAAGCCACAGTCGTCCTAGGGACCTCCATGCTATATATATATAGCCTCTATGGTTCTATGGGTTGTGGTCTGATTGTTCTTTATTTTATATCTAGAATCCACCTATGAGTGAGTACATACCATAACTGTCTTTCTGGGTTTGGGTTACCTCACTTAGGATGATTTTTTTCTAGTTCCATCCATTTGCCTGCAAATTTCATGCTTTCATTGTTTTTCTGTGCTGAGTAAATGTGTATATGTACCACATTTTTTTCATCCATTCTTCCGTTGACGGGCATCTAGGTTGTTTCCAGGTTCTGGCTATTACAAATAGTGCTGCTATGAACCACTGCATCCTTTAAAAGGTTCATTCTGCCTACTGAGCTGAAGATGGAGCTGTTAAAGGGGGGATTTAACCACTCATTCTGAAAGATGAGATAAAACATTTGAGTAGCTAATTTACGCCAAAATATGTAAACATGGGCAGGAATAAATTTACACAATTCCAAATGTCAGGTGAGCTAAGATGTCATCTTATTTCCCTGTGATTGAATTGAATTCACTCATAAGCCCCAACTCCTTCTTACTAACAGAAAACTCTTTTTTCTGATTGAAGATAAATTCAGTTGCTTCTTGTTTAAAAATTCCTCTTTTGTGAGTAAATTCTTAGTCAAGTCAAATTTTTCCTTTTCTTCCCATTCATGGTTCTGCAGGTCCTTGTGTAAGATTATGACATCAGAGATTATGAAGTCACCCTGTGAGGAAGCCTCCCCTCCCCACACCTCCTCTCTCATTTTTTGTTTGTTTTCGAGACAAGGTTTCTTTGTGTAACAGTCCTGGCTGTCCTGGAACTCACTTTGTAGACCAGGCTGCCCTCGAACTCACAGAGATCCACCTGCCTCTGCCTCCCGAGTGCTGGGATTAAAGGAGTGTCTCACCACTGCCCAGCTTCCATCAAAGATTTAACAACTACACACACCCCCCAAAAAATCTTCTATTTAGTTTGGAATGGGGGCTTATATAATTTTATATTCTTTGGAGTTTCTTAGTTGTGGCAAAACCAAATTTTACCATTTAGTACTTTACTGTAGGTCTGGACAACACTGAAGTCAGGTAACTTGGGATTAATTGTTCTATTTTAACAATACAATAGAAGTTTCCTACAAATTGAACAGTGTGCTATACTCAGTACTTGGTTTCTCAATACGTTTGGGTCAGCACAGTACATTTGGGACAGTTGATCCTTTGATGGTGTTATGGTCGGAATCTGGGATTCTGACTGGCTCCTGACTGGAGCACTTGGGTCCTCAGCTTGGGGTGGTATTTTGAAGGCTGTAAAGTCCTGAGGAAGTAGGGCCTACCTAATGGAAATAATTCACTAGGGACAGATCTATGGAGTTACAGCCATTGTCCCTGTTTGTGGCCTGTTTTCTCGGCTTCCTGGTTCATTCTAGGTGAACAGCCGTGAGCTATGTCGGCCTTCCTCAGTATAGCAAAATGAGATCCCCTGGACCAAAATAGATATTCCCTCCCAGAAGCTGTTTCTATTAGTTAGTTGATCACAGTTAAGTGAAAGTAATTAATGCAGAAAATTGATACCAGAGAGGTGGGTTGACTCCTATGAAAACTTAACTGGTTTCCTGAAGAGATATGACGTTTGGAGCTGTGAGCGAGCCCTAGAACATAGTAAGCGGAACTTAATGGAGATTCTGGAGGAGGTTTGAAAGATAAGAACACTGAGAGAACCTGGGCAGTAAAGACTGCTTCTGATGTTCCAGATATGAATAAAGACTTGATTGAGAACTTGACGAGTCACATCACATTCCAGCGAAGAATGTGGCTATGTTCTTCCCATGTCCTGAAATTTTCAATGAAGCTGGATTAGAAAGTTACAGGGTAATTAATTTGACTGAAGAAATTTCAAGAGAGCATAACATGTGGGCTGCAGCATGATTATTACTTGCAGCTTTTGGTCAGATTTATAGAGAAAAATAAAGGCAGAGCAGAAAGATGTGAAAAGTAAGCAATTGAACCAGGAAAAGAGAGGTTAGTGCAGGGCTACTGAGATCACTCAGGGGGTAAAGATGCTTGCCACGTACCCCGGACAACCTCAGTCTCATCCTCATAACCCACATTAAAAAAGGAAACGCTGTGTGGTGGTTTGAATGAGAACAACTCCCATGGGCTCGCATATTTACAAGGGCAGTCACCAGTTGGTGAACTCTTTAGGAAGGATTAGAAGGGGTGGCCTTGTTGGAGGAGGTATAGACCAGATGTGGAACCTGCCTAAAAGAGAGAAATGCATTGCGATCAGCGAAACGGGAAGGAAAGAGCCATCTAAGTTCTTTGTAACTGGACAGGAAGATACAGGATTCGAAGTTGGCTGGGATGGTTTTCGGTCTTGATTTGGTCCAGGATTTCCTCCCTATGCCCCCCTGTCATCCCTTTTGGAATGGAAATGTATATTCTGTGCCATTGTATGTTGGAAGTATGTGATCTTTCCTTTTATTTTGATTCTGCAGGAGGTTACAGTTGAGAGATTGCTTTGCATCTCAGAAAAAAGGCTTTAGACTTTTAAGGAGTCTTGAGATTGTGAAAGACTATGGGAACTATGAAGTTGGACTGAATGCATTTTGCACGATGATATGGCCACAAGCCTGTGGAGGCCAGGGAGTGGAAGGTGGGGGTTTGGATGGCAATGGCCCTCAGAGGCTCATATATTTACATGTGTGGTCCCTGGTTAGTGAGCTGTTTGGGAAGGATTGGGAGGTGTGGCCTTGTTGAAGGAGATGTGCCATTGGGGGTGGGCTTTGAAGTTTCAAAAGCCCAAGCCAAGCCTAGTGGCTCTCCTCCTCCCTGCTGCCTGCGAATCCACATGTAGAATTCTCGGCTACTTCTCCCGGCACCATGTCTGACGGCATGCCGCCACGCTCCCCACCGTGAGGATAATGGAGTAAACCTCTGAAACTGTAAGCCAGCCCCAACGGAATGCTTTCCTTTGTAAGAGTGGCCGTGGTCACGGTGTCTCTTCACGGCAATAGGACACGGACTAAGACGAGCATGCACCATCATTCTCGCTGCAATAATTACTGAAAAGATTAGCATCACTAAAAAGAAGCTTTTCAATCTGTGCCGAGACAATAGGAGAGGTGCTTTAAGGGTGAGATACTTCCTCCTGAAGGCTCCAGTAGGTAATAATGGAAGCCAGAGTGGCACCACTGTGGTCTAAGGAGGCTTAGCTACATCTCAAGCTGACATCAGAACTTGGTATTGTCAGGTCGGGCAGTGGTGGCATACACCTTTAATCCCAGCACTTGGGAGGCAGAGGCAGGCAGATCTCTGTGAGTTCGAGGCCAGGCCAGCCTGGTCTACAGAGCTAGTTCCAGGACAGTCAGAGCTACACAGAGAAACCCTGTCTCTGAAAACCAAAAAAAAAAAAAAAAAAGAACCTGGCATTGGTATTATCTATGTGGTGCTGATTTTGCATCGTGGAGAGTGTAGGAATTACAGGATCACAGAGCCTTGCACCCAGGTCAGAGAAAAGCCTATGGTATTGTGTAGCAAGGCTCTCGCTCTTGGACTAGCTCTGCTGGGTGCCTGCAACTTTCCTTACAAGATATTGGTCATCCCCGGCATCTCCAGCATCCTGGGGTCTCCATCACAATT
This sequence comes from Peromyscus maniculatus bairdii, assembly GCF_049852395.1. Classification (NCBI taxonomy): domain Eukaryota; kingdom Metazoa; phylum Chordata; class Mammalia; order Rodentia; family Cricetidae; genus Peromyscus; species Peromyscus maniculatus. Next base: position 87,520,651 of record NC_134861.1, read on the forward strand.
TAGACTTCACCCTCAAATCTTCATGCATTGTCTACTCAAGGGTTCTTGGTAGATAAATAATGATATTTGGATATTTAAGCCTATATTGTGATGAGGATGCCAGGATGTTGACAACACCAGGAATTTGGACTCTCCTCGAAGCCCAGCTTCAGGCACTACGCAGAAACAGACAGCTCACTGCACTGCAGGTGGCGGGCTTTCTCCTTTTCTTTGGAAGCTCTCATTTTTGTAGGCATGGTTTTTGTTGTGTTGTTTCATTTTGTTTAAGATGAGGTTTCTCTGTGTAGCCCTGGCTGTCCTGGAACTCACTATGTAGACCAGGCTGGCCTCAAACTCAGTATGTAGACCAGGCTGTCCTAGAACTCACTATGTGGACCAGGCTGGCCTGGAACTCATAGAAATCACCTGCTTCTGCCTCCTGAGTACTGGGATTAAAGGTATGTGCCACCATACCCAACTGAAGGTTCTTATTTTTTTTTTTTTTTGATTTTTCGAGACAGGGTTTCTCTGTGTAGCTTTGCGCCTTTCCTGGGATTCACTTGGTAGCCCAGGCTGGCCTCGAACTCACAGAGATCCGCCTGGCTCTGCCTCCCGAGTGCTGGGATTAAAGGCGTGCGCCACCACCGCCCGGCGAAGGTTCTTATTTTTAACACTGGAAAAAAAAAATGATCCTAGGCATGTGGGTTTATCTCATTCCTAGAAAGTTTGTGTAAGATGTGCAAGGCCTTGAGTGTCATCCTTAGTACTTCTTAAAACAGAAGTGAGGAGGCAGAAGGCCTTGTCTGTAAGTGGTGTTGTTGCAGGACAGATGAGAAGGCATTTGGGAGAAACTGTGGGGGCTTCTGTCGTTTCTTACAGTGCAGACTAACATGGAGTCAGATAACATTGGGTAAGGTGTAGCTAGAGTTTTCCTGCCTTGTTTACAGTCAGGACAAATCTCTCTCACCCGCCAGTCCCACAGCTCCTCAGACCCAACCAAGTAAACACAGAGACTTATATTGCTTACAAACTGTATGGCTGTGGCAGGCTTCTTGCTAACTGTTCTTATAGCTTAAATTAATCCATTTCCATAAATCTATACCTTGCCACGTGGCTCGTGGCTTACTGGCATCTTTACATGCTGCTTGTCCTGGCAGTGACTGGCAGTGACTCCTTCTGCCTTCCTCTTCTTTCTTTTCTCCTCTCTCCTTGTCCCGCCTATACTTCCTGCCTAGCCACGGGCCAACCAGTGTTTTATTTACTAACCAATCAGAGCAACACATTTGCCATACAGAACATCCCACAGCAGTAAGGTCTAACCTGAAGGCCGTGGCATTACAACTCTTGTCTGTTTCTTGTTTTCTGTGCCATCGGCTTCATGAACAACCTGCAAGCTGAAGCTTGTAGCACAAGGCTACATGGGCTTCTAGGAAGGTCATGGAGTAGCCACAGCTTGACTCTTAATCCTTGGGGTCTTCATTCTTTGCAGGCTTGTACCTCCTCAGTCCAGTGATTGCCCTAGAGGGCTCACTCAGACAGGTGGCGGTCCCTTCACAGGAAACTGTGTGCTTTTAGTTTACATCATTGTTTTTTCTAGCCAGCAGCAACCAACACCAGGTAGAGAGTGTAGACCCAGGGTAAGAGTTTGTCTCCAGGTAAAAACACAGGTCACTTTGGACTCACACCCATGGAGGCTTCCGTTACACTGAATATGGAGCAGTGAGGATCGGGTAGCAAGTGTCCCAGCACGGAAGCTTCTCTCTATGTCATTGTCACGTGAACAGGGACAAGCATGCTCTGGGGATCAGGCACTGAGTAGCTGGTGTTTGGAAGAGGTAGACTTAGAATAGAGGAGAGGACAGTTTGCTGAGGAATGTCCCTGCATCCCCATATTGACCTGGGGCTCTGTCACAACCTCTGTTTGCAGAGTAGTGACCCACAGCAGTACTGTTTGCTTAGCTTGGCAATGTCTACTTCAGTATTCTGAATGTAACACATGTTAGGGTTTTTAATATAATGAAAGTACAGGATTTTTTTTATGAAAGCATTAGCCAAACAATGACCTTGAAATAATTATTTTGGGGGACATTTGAAAATTCGATCCTGGGATGTAGCTCAGTGTTTAGACATATATTTAACAAATTTAGCATTTACAAGACTGTAGCTGAAGTTTTTTCCAGTCCTGCCTGGCCCAGGGTCAGGACAAATCTCTCTCACCCACTAGTCCCGCAGCCGTTCAGACCCAACCAAGTAAACACACAGAGACTTATATTGCTTACAAACTGTATGGCCGCGGCAGGCTTCTTGTTATCTAGTTCTTATATCTTAAATTAACCCATTTCTATTAATCTATAAGTTGCCACGTGGCTCATGGCTTACCGGTACCTTACTTCTTCTCATGGCAGTGGTGGCTGGCAGCGGCTGGCAGCGTCTCTCTGCATCAGCCTTCCTGTTCCCAGAATTCTCCTCTCTCCTTGTCCTGCCTATACTTCCTGCCTGGCTACTGGCCAATCAGTGTTTTATTTATTAACCAATCAGAGCAACACATTTAACATACAGAACATCCCACAGCACAAGACCCTACTCAATATCTTGCATCAAAAAAGCAAACAAACATGAAATAATACAGCCAGGAGAATGCTTGTTATCCTAGCCACTTGGGAGGGTGAGATGGTTTAGGAGTTCAACAGCAGTCTGGGCAACATAGAAAGAGACTTGGTCTCAAACAAAACAAGACAGGCACAGATGATCAGAAGTTCAAGGTCACCTTCCACTAAATAGGGAGTTTGAGGCCAATGTGAGGTGCACAAAACCATTCCCCCCCCCCCAAAAAAAAAGCTTTCCCTGTGAAGATTTTATAATAGCCTGCAGGTAACTTAATGAAATTCTGCTACATAAAAAGTGTTCTTTTTGAGGAAATGGCCTTCAAATGAATCTCACACAAAACACTTTCTAAATTGACCCTGTATGCAGAACTTTAGTGCATGGTGAAGTGTATAGATGTGCTGGGAGATTGGACCTGTCAACCTTGATGAACTGCCATCATATGTAGAAGATGAAACATCCCAGCTTTCTCATCTGTCAGTCATAATTACATTCCCCTCAAGGAGATTAAATGCAGATTCCTGCAAGGCGTTCAGTGTGGCACTTAGTAAACAATTACCAACCAGCAGGATGTCTGGTCCACACGGTCCTTGGCCAGCCATCTAATCTAGTTCACATTGGGGGGAAAATGTCTGAATGTGACTTACCTCCCACTCCAGTGCATGACGGGAATGCCAAAAGCCATGAGCAAGACATCACACAATCCGCTCTTTCCAGGAAGGCCAGGCCATCCTACATGTAATACGATGGCCTTGGGAACAAACTCCAGCACTGTCTGCCAACTCAATCTTGAGTGCTTCCTTCCTTCTGCAGTAAGTAGCTGGGAAAATATGAACCCTTCAATCCCTGTTCCCTTGAGAATAATATAAATCCCCCAAACTTGAGGTCTGCTACACTCCATGGCTGATATAAACGAAGAGTCAGGGTTGACCTTATTATGATTTTTACACATGTAGCTTCATGGTAGTCTGTTCCCTATTCTATGCTAACTGTGGGGACACATACATTAGGGTCCGATAGGTGCGAAGACTATTAACAAAAGAAGTGTGTTGAATTGAGAGGGGTAGAGACTGGAGAGATGGCTCAGCAGTTAAGAGTATCCGCTGCTCTTCCAGAGGACCCAGGTTCAATTCCCCGCACCCACATGGTGGCTTAGTCATCTGTAACTCTAGTTTCAGGGATCTGGTGCCTTCTTCTAGCCTCTGTGGATACCAGACGTGAACATGTTGCATAGACATACATGCAAATAAAACTCCCATACATATAAAAAATTTTTTTAAATCTCAAAAAAAAAATTTTTAATTGGAATGGGCACTTAAAAAATGGAAGGTGGTTTAATAGCTTCCCAGAGACACTCAGTGGTGGTTATCTCTGGAAACAAGAGTCAGTGCTTTCATGTTTCCAGATGTTCCCTTGGTTTCTAGCCATCAGCGACTCCAGTAGCTCGTCAGCTCCAAGGCAGAAGACAGAGCTGAGGAATCTCTCGTCCAGTTAGACATCACCTTACAGGATGCTGCTGTCGGAAAGCTGGGATAAATTTAGTAGGACAGAGAATATTTAAAGCATACCTGCCCTGCAAGGTTTTTTGTATTTAAAAAAGAAGTACAAGCTTGCAAAGTAAGTACATTAAAGTCTACCTTCCAATTGGGCATGAAAATAGCAAAGAGGGCCGGGTGTGGAGGCACACGCCTTTAAGCTCACACTTGGGAGGCAAGGGCAGGTAGATCTCTGTAGGTCTGGGGCCAGACTAGACTACATAGTGAGTTCTAGGCCAGCCAAGGCTGTGCAGTGAGACTCCATCTCAAAAGAAAAGAAAAAGAATAAACAAATATTATTTGCTTTTCTCTTAGTTTGGACACGTGTATGGGGTACATGTATGTGAGGGTCTGTGTGGAGGGCAGACGTCAGTCTCCATGGTTACAATCCATCTTGGATGTCTTTTGAGACAGGGCAGCTCAGTGGCCTGGGATTCACCGATTTAGTTAGGCACAGTGTCGGGCAAACGCCAGTTGCTCAATAAATGTTGATTATTGTCCTTGGCAACTTTGACACGGAAAGACATCATCTCGTTTACAGTTACCTAAAGGAATAGGAAGTTAGCAGAAAAGTGATGTCCTGATGGAGCCAGTGATGGCACCAGACAACAAGCACATGTCCTTGTCACCCAGCCCAGGAGGTGGTCCGCATGCTTGGCTCTCAGTTTTTCATCACGATCACAAGAAAGATGTGACGGTGCCCAGCACTGTCCCTGTCGCTGTCCGGAAGCTCACCCTGCAGGCTCTGCTCCTCCATCTTCTAGGCAGTGGGTCCCTGCTGGGCTTTTGCCAGCCGGAGACGGATGTTTGGAAGGTGAGAAGGCCAAGCCATGCTATTCCTCCTCTCTCGGTCTTGGTGTGGACACTGGTGGAGCATCAAGGCGCTCCATCTTGCCTGCCTACCTCCAGCTGTGGAGTGCTGCTGTGGTTTGTGAGCTCATCCACCCGCTGTGTAGTAGCCACTTTTGTCTACATATTCTGCCCGGGAGAAGGATTTGTTTCCCTGCAGCTACTCTGTCTGGTTGGTAATGGACACCACTCAACCTTCCCACACTGGCAAGAAAGGAATCCTGAGATATTTAGTGAGCATTTCAGATGAGCTGCAAACTGTGGTAGCCGCTGTGTATCCAACAAATGACTCAAGTGTCCCTGCCCTGGAGGAATTCGCTCTGGTTGAGCAGACAGACACATAAGTGAAGAATTATGGGTAACATTGGGCCCACAGCTCCTCCGGGTCTCGGTCTTTGAACTTGAGTGAGTGGGAGTCTGGAAGGGAAGGTTTTTAAAGAGGTTACACTTTAATAAAATCGAGACTGCAGACACGGAGGGCTGGGGAGGTGGGTAAGTAGTCTGGCCATTACAGCTCAGACTTGAGCAGACAATACCACAGAGAACGTTTACAGGGAGCTCCTTGATTGAGCCGATTTAGTATGTGTAGAAAACCAACCAGCAGTAGCTTCCCTGTAGCTCACAGATACGCAGCAGCTAACCCACCATCATAAAGTAGTGGGGAGGGTGTGTCTGGGGAAGGTGAGATAGTGTGGTGATCGCAATACCTCGGTTGACAGTGCTCCCCACATCCCTCTGCCACACGGCACCAAGCTTTCAGTGATTAAGTTATTTGGGGCACAAATTCCACACAGGGAAAAGCAAATCAGAATTTCAGGGGGTCAGGGGAGAAGAATAGGTCAGGAGAGAAGGAAGAAATGCATAGATGTGGGGGTGGGTGAGGACAGCTGTGTAGGACCCACAGCCACAGCTCACATTAAGGGACGTCTACAGAGCACAGATTTGAAAATATTCGGGCCACCCAGCGTGCCATTTTAGGAAAGGGCGCTCTTGAGTAAGGCCACTGGACGATCACTTTCCTTTCATTTTCCTGGCTGGCAGGACCTTCCCCGTGCCTCCTTAATGGCGAAGAGGAGAAACGAGCTGCTGATAAGCATCAGCATGCAGGGCCACTTGATGGAATTTTTATCTTGCAAAAAGTAGTCCTGGATGATGAGTTGAGAGATTGCCAGGAATCCCTGGAATCTAATTAAATCTCAGTTGAAAACATAAAGGTTTCATTTTAGAGTCATGGTGGAAAAAAAAAAAAACTTACCAAAAAAAGGAGCTGTATTGAATCCTTTACTTTTTCAAGTATTCAAGTTGTTGAATAGTCATGCCTTCCTAGCTTGTTGTCAGTTAAATGGCAGGTCGGGAACCTATGATACAATGGCCCGAGGGTGGTTTTTGAAGGTAGAGTCATTATTTTACGCAATATATTTTGATTATGTTCCAGATCTTCCCCACATCCCTACCTACCCAACTTCATGCTTGCTCTCTCTCCTAAAAAACAAAACAAAACAAAACAAAACTAAACAACAACAAAATCCCCAGAAAATAAAATAAATAAACAAATAAAAAACAATAAGAAAAAAAAGACCACCAAATGGGGGGGGGGTTCATTTTCTCTTGGCCAACTACTCCTGGTCTTGTGGTCTGCCCTGGAGTGTGGTTGGTACACACAGAAACACTCCATTGGAGAAAACTGATTTTCCCTTTCCCTTAGTTGTGATTGCAGATAGCTTCATGGTTCAGGGTAAGACTCTGTGTCCATGACCCCTTCTCGGTGCTGGGATTGTGTTTGGTCTAAACCTGTGCAGATCTTATGTCTGCTGCTAAGATCTCTGAGGGTTCCTATGTGCATCAGTTCAGTTGTGTCTGGAAGACACTGATTCCTTGGACTCAGCCATCACCTCTGGCTCTTACAATCTTTCCACTTCCCCTTCTGCAGAGATCCCTGAGCCCTGAGGGCATGTCCAAGTCTCATCTTCTACGTGACTTATAGAACTTGCTCAGTTTTTGTGACTCACTTAGGCTTTCCAGTTTTTCTTTCCCATCCTGGAAAAAATATCCAGCCATCTTAACCTCCATACACAAAGCCCTCTTTACTAAAAACACTTCCATTCTTACATCTTTCTAGAGTTTGGTTTTTTTTTTCTGCTGACTGGTTCCCATTTATAGTATTTCCTTCCATAATAGTATAAGACATAGTAACATTAACAAATAAATTTACCGCCTATCCTATTGCTGTGAAGAGACACCATGACCACAGCAACTCTTAAAAAGGAAAACATTTAATTGAGGCTGGCTGACAGGTTCAGAGGTTTAGTTCATTATCATCAGTGCAGGAAACATGCAGGCAGACATGGTGATGGAGAAGTAGCTGGAAGTTCTACATCTAGATCCACAGGCCAGCAGAAAGAGAGCCACTGTGTGCCTGGCTGGGGCTCTTGAAACCTCAAAGTCCATCCACAGTGCCACACTTCCTCCTACAAGGCCACGCCTATTCCAGCAAGGCCACACCTACTCCAGCAAGGCCACACCTACTCCAACAAGGCCACACCTATCCCAACAAGGCCACACCTACTCCAAGGCCACACCTACTCCAGCAAGGCCACACCTACTCCAACAAGGCCATTCCTACTCCAACAAGGCCACACCTACTCCAACAAGGCCACACCTACTCCAGCAAGGACAAGCCTCCTATTCCCTCTCAATAGTTTTAATATTCGTACTCAAACCACCACACCACCTGTGCTGGCTAGTTTTTTGTCAAATACCAAGCAATTACTTCTTCTAATGGACCAGAGAAGAAAGAGGAGGGATCCAGTGCTGTAGGCTAGACAGGAGACTCATTGTTAGGTCCCATGGTGGACCTACATCATTTAGCAGAAATACAAGAAAAGTACAAAGTCTCAAAGCGGGCAATGGAGGTGCAGGTGTTGGTATTCTACCTTAGCGAGAGAACAATCAGGCCTGGGGATGTCCAAGAGGTAGAGCAGCATTAAGACCCAGTGCAGCCTTCATCTACTGTCTCTCACCTTATAGGCTGCCCATGGATAGGGAAACTACGTTTCTTTTAGAATCCAGTAGATGCGGTCTGTGAAATAGCTGTCTCAGAAACCAAAGGACTCAACCATGGAGGTCTGGTAATCAGTCATTACCTCCTTAGTCTGAGAGAGGAATGTACTGACCTTAGTACATGGCAAAAAGCGTGGCATAAGTGTAGTCTATAATAGCCAAGCATCATACTGGCCTTTGTTGTTTAGTTACACTAACAAGCACTGCCTGCATTTGCTAAAATGATGCCCGTTTTAGAACTGAATAGGGAGGATCATGATGGAGTTTTACTTCAGCTTTGGGTTTAAATTTTGGCTCTGCTATGTATAACTTTGTCAACCTGGGAAAGATTGAGTGGTGTCCATGGAGGAGGTGTTTGTTTAAATCAAGGGGGCCCAAGAGAGAGAGAGAGAGAGAGAGAGAGAGAGAGAGAGAGAGAGAGAGAGAGAGAGAGAGAGAGGTTGTTTTTAATGGGCTTGTGATAAAATCTTGTTGAAGTCAGTCCCCTTTGGTAGTTTTGGAGCAGAGTATTTTTCAGAACAGTCACAAAATAGGAACAACCCAAATGACTGTATCTGTCCACAGAATACAGTTTGGTAGTAAAAAGCAATTTTTTCCATTCTAAAGTTTGGATGAACCTTGGAAGTATTGTGCTAAGTGAAAGAAGCCAGCCATAAGAGGCCATGTTCTGTATGACATAAATATCCTGAACAGGCAAGTTTATAAAGCTAAAGTAGATGAGGGGCCCGGAGAGATGGCTCAGTAGTTAAGAGCACTTGCTGCTCTTCAGAGGACCTGGATTTGGTTCCCAGCACCCATATGGCAGCTTAAACCTGTCTGTAACTCTAGTTCCAAGAGATCCAGCATCCTCTCCTGACCTTTGGAGGCACCAGGTATGTGTGATGCATATACATACATGAAGATGCTTCCACATACACATTAAAATTAAACTAATTTTAAGTAGACTTGTGTGGAGCCCACAGCAGTGGGAAGATGGGCCTTGTCGAAGACTGTGGGCGCAGTGGTTCTGGGAACAGTGTTAAAAAATATCCCGCAGTCATTTATGGTGATGTATGTACAACGCCATGAGTCAACTGAAACCCACTGGCTTGTGTGCTTTACAAGAGTGAGCTTTACAGCATCTGAATTATATCATAAAACTGTCCACAACAAATGTAAACCAAGATAAGAGGAGGTGGTCAGAGAAACTCCTGAAGTCAAGATGGGAATAGAGTATTTGGTGGTGTCCAGAGCTAGAATCTGACCTGGGAAGCGAGTATCAAACATCACCAGGCAGGGAGCCAAAAAAGACAGCAAGTGCTAGAAGGTTATATAGGTCATGGGCACCAAGAGTGGTAACAGAGTCACCCTGGCAAAACATCTGCCGGTGAGCCAGGAGGAAGAAGTCTCCAAGGAGTGAGGAGGAGGACCCGTGGGCTTGCAGATGGCCACGGGGAAGCCTAGCATGTGGAGCTGGGGTACAGGGTGGGGGGTGGAGTGGTAGATTAGGGGCAGTGGGTGGGAGGGAATTCTAATAGCAGGAAGTTCAAAGCCAGGGAGGGTGTGGTTAGAGAGAAGTCTGGAATTTGGTTCTTGTGAACAACTCAAAGGTATCCTTCAGGACTTGGGGCCTACTGTCTGTTTCGTCCCTTTGTTAATCCGTACAGCATTTCTTCTGCTGCTGTACACTGGCGCTGCTGTCTCCTCATGGAGTCCTCTCAGGAGATGACGCTGGATGTGGTAGAGAGGACTTTGGTAGCCTCAGCGTCCGGCGACCGCATAATGACTTCATTTCCAGCAGTTTTGCCAGAACCTGTTGCCCTGAAGGTGGCCGAGGGCTATGCTGATCGGTCTGCAGCTGTCCACCCACTGGGGTCACACGCTGGCCTCCATTGTTTAATTCACACTATGGGAGCCTCTGCCTCAGTTGTTTTTATTGATTCTTTGGTAATTACAATCATGCGCCCCAATCCCGCTCATTCTGCAGTCCTTCCATCCTTATAGCCTCCCCACCACAAGCAAAACAAAGAGAAAAAAAAACAAATAACAGGAAAAACTTTTCAACGACCCTCCTGGGCAACGACCCGCTCCTCTATCCATCGCTGCCTTCTCTCATACCCGTCAGAGTTGGCATGTCTCTAGTTCCGCCATACAGGTACCACCCCGCTCCTCTGTCTTCCCTGCCTCTCCATCACATGGTCATCGTAGTGGCATGGGGAGCTGTGGTGTCTCACACAGTATACCCTTTTGTCCCAACAGTTTTACTTGCAAAGGTTCATGGCAATGAGTCCTCCGTCTGGTTCTCAGTCTCTGGCTCCCGCTATACCGTCAATGCCGTCACCCCTGGACGCTCTCAGAGACTCCTCTCAGACATCCTGATCATGGAGGTCCTGTGGCTATGGGTCTGTAGGACTGGCCTGCTTCACCCACTCCAGCAGCTCAGTGTTGGGGTAGGTGTTGAGATGGGCTAACTTAAGGCCCTGGCTCTGGGCCTAGGTGGTAGCTGAGTTGGTCAGTCCCTGTCTCCGCCCAGCCTCCCTTCCCCTCAGCGAGCTTCCTCAATTTGTTTAAGGGTTGCCTGTTTAGAGTAGAATCGGAGAGGTATGATGGACTTTGATTTTAGGTCTAAGTCTACATTTGAATTTTGGCTCTGCTATTTATAACTTCGTTAACATGGGCGTTGTCTTAATTAGAGTTTCTATTGCCGTGATAAAACAACAATACCAAAACCGACTTGGGGAAGAAGCGGTTTATTTGACTTACAGACTATAGCCTATCATCCAGGGAATTCATGGCAGAAACTCAAGTCAAGGACCCGGAGGCAGGTGCCAATGCTTTTTCCTCGTGGCTTGCTCAGCTTACTTTCTTACAGCACCCATATCTATCAGTGAACCAGACCCTCCCATATCAGTCATCATCATTAATCAAGAGAGTGCCCCACAGCCTTGCCCGTAGGCCAACTGATAGGGGCGGTCTCTCACTTGAGGGTCCTTCTTTCCAAATGACTCTAGCCTGTGTCAAGTTGACATAAAACTAGCCAGCATAGATGTCTTACTTAATATCGCTGGGCTTAGTTTCGTGGTTGACAAAATACTCCTATGTGTTGGCGAGAGTGGATTGATTCTCAGTGTCCTAACAGGAGGTGGACACAGCTGGAAACGGTGTCTTCTTTTCCCTCTTCCCCCCTTGCTCTATTATCACTTCTCCTGGGGTTCCCCACCTGCCTGCTCCTCCGGGGAGCCCTGTTTGTCTGACCAGGTGTCTCTCCTCAGGACGGCTGAAATGACTGAGCTGATTTCCAAACTGGTAGGGCCACTGTAATCCCTTGTTTTGCTATGCCTTTTAACATTTCTCCAAGTTTGAGGGGTTGTTGTTGTCGTTTTAATTGGACTGGAAGTGTGGTTCAGTGGTAGAGAGCCTTTGCCTAGCCAAAAAAAACAAAACAAAAAACAAAAAAAACCACTCAAGTGTTTTTATAAAATATTTCTGATCTTTCACTGTGGGGTATAGAAAAGAAGTGTTTGCATTCCTGATTTATGAAGGAAAATATAAATGAATATTGTTAATGTTTACTGGGCATGTTTTTCTGCGTGCTGGACATGCATTCATTATTTAATGCCCCTCACAGTTCTGTGAAGTATTACTAGCTTTATCTCTGTGAAGGGGAACAAGCCAGAGGGATCAAATAACTTGTTGAAGGTCACATAACTTCTCCGCCTGGGGGAGGATTTGAACCCGACCATCTGGCTGTAAAGCCTAACCACCAGATGGCCTCTGATAGATTGTAAGTAAACAAATCATTGTTGGGAACTACAGAAAGAAGAAATCCTATTGCCAGTTGGTGCTCCGATATCTTTCTGGCCTCTGGAATCTTCTACAGCTTGTAAACATTGGAGGCTCACACTGTTGACTAACAGGATACTATTATCTTTGACAGGCTTGAGGTATCCTTGGGAGCTTTATTACCCCACTTCCTTATAGCTCAGCCACCTCTGAGAATTCTTTTGTGGAGACAAAGAGGCCATTTCCTAGGAGACAATGGTATTAGTAGACACCCTTGTCACGTGACATTCCTGTCTGTTGCAAGCCAAGTTCCAATATTAATATTAAGCCATGTGTGCTGACGCACGCCTTTAATCCCAGCACTTGGGAGGCAAAGACAGGCAGATCTCTGAGTTCAAGGCCAGCCTGGTCTGCATAGAGAGCTGCAGGCCAGCCAGAGCTACTGAGACCCTCACTCAGTCTCACAAGCAGACTAATATTAATACTAAAATCAATACTGTGGCCAGGAATGATGGCACACACCTTTAGTCTCAACACTCCATTGAGGAGGCAGAGGCAGGTGGATCTCTGTGAGTTTGAAGCCGGCCTGGTCTATATAGTAAGTTCCAAGCTAGCCAAGACTACATGGTGAGAACTTGTCTCAAAAAAAAAAAGTAGGTTTATTTTATAATACATGCTATATACATATAAAACATATGAAGTATATGAAGTACATATGTAATTTATAGCCTTTATTTCCTTCCCAAATAACCAAGCTCTGTTGATGTGGTGAGTAATTGTTAGTTATTTAGCTGCGTTGTGTTCTTACCCTGCAAGGAAGTGTCACGAAACATGACAGAATCCGCTTATAAGAGTTTATTACAGAGAAAGGGATAGAGAGTGCGCAGGCCTGTGGGAGAGACACGTGCGTGGAGAAGAGGGAAGAGAAGAGAGAAGAGAGAACCAGGAATATGGCGCTCCACTTTAAAAACCGGCTGGGGGCGTGGCCAGGTCATGTCACTACTCCACGCATGTGCGTAGATCACATGGTCACGTTGCGCGCTTACGTGGCCATGTAACGTCACGGATCCTGGTCATGCGAGAGAAATGGCTATCTTGACTTGGAATTGGCTAGGCGGAAGTGTCCACCTGGTAAATGTGACCGTGGGGGGGGGGGGCGTGTTGTGAACCCTTCAGTAATTCTTTTTGTTTTGATTTGTTTTGAGTTCCATGTATCCCTGGCTGCCATGGAACTCACTATGTAGTCCTGGCTGGCCTCAAACTCACATCCTCAGCTTCCTGAGTCAGGGATTACAGGAGTGCATACCACCCTGCGTCTTCCATGTTTTATGTATGTTATTCATGTACATAATAATAGCTGGTCTGTGAATAGATACACAGCATATACAGAATGGATTGAAAACATAACTTAAATGTAAACAAACTAGGGTGATGCAGAAGGTCTTTGGGGGGAACATGGAACATACCTGCTAAGACTCCTGGAATTATTTTGGGAATGGTTATAAAATAGAAATAAATGCCTTTAAATTTAAAGGAACCTTTTGTCATAGTCTTCTGTCTGAATGGGGGAAAATGGAGTCTCATCAGCTTAAATACAGGCTTATCTCTTTGTTTTCATATGCCTGTGTGTGGTATGACTCTATGTGTGTATGTTCACATATGTGTGTGCAGGTACATGTGTGTATATATATACATATGCATATGGAAGCCAAAGGCTGACAATCAGTTTCTTCCATGATTGCTCTCCACTTTATTCATTGAGGCAGGGTCTCTCCATCGAACCTAGTGCTCACCAATCTAGCTAGCCAGCTTGCTCCTAGGATCCTCTGTCTCAGCCTTCCCAGAGCTGGGATTACAAGTAGCTCACAGTACCCACCAGGCCTTTATGTGAGTGCTGGGGATCTGAACTTGGGTTCTCATACTTTCACAACAGGCACCTTGCCTGCTGAGCTGTCTCCCGCCTCCTAGTTCTTGCTCATTCTTTATGTCCCTGGCGTCTGCAGGACAGCAGCTGGCCTTTTATTACTATTCAGCCCTTGCTGGTAGAGTGACACTGTCAGTCACTGTACCAAAGGAAAGGATGCCTGAAGAAGTGGAGGTCATGTGTTTTCCTGTTCAAAGCTCATCCAGAAATAGCTTCCTGGTGCCACCCAGCTGCAAGGCTTCCAGCCTCAGACCAAAAGAAAGGGTTCCTCCATGGCCAAGGTGAGAAGTTGGGATCTCGATCTCTCTCTCTCTCTGTATTAGGGATTGAATTTAGGGCCTCCCGAATGCTTACATAAGCACCCTACCACTGACCTATAACCCGAGCTTTCTTGTATTTTTTATATTTTATTTATTTACTTTTTTAAAATTTTTTTCTTTTTCTTCTTCTTTTTTTTTTATTTTTTAGATTTATTTATTATGTATAGAGTGTTCTGTCTGCAGGCCAGAAGAGGGCACCAGATCTCATTACAGATGGTTGTGAGCCACCATGTGGTTGCTGGGAATTGAACTCAGGACCTCAGGAAGAGCAGCCAGTGCTCTTAACCGCTGAGCTATCTCTCCAGCCCATATTTTTTAAATTTTAAGACAGAGTCTCACTAAATGGCCCAGGCTAGCCTTGAACTTGCAATCTTCCTGCTTCAACTTCTGGAGTAGCTGGGATCAAGGGCCTGTGTCATGAGACTCAACCTCAGGAATTCTTCATGAGCAGCACTGATCATATAGTGTTTGATGCTTTTAAAGCAAACAGGAAACAATTGAGAAGGACCGTCTCTGCCTTTCAGAGTTTTTCGTGGCCCCTGGACGTCCAGGCTTCCCCAGTGGCCATCCTCAGGGTTTCACAGTGCTGCCCTGCTCTGGAGATTCATGTTTCCGTTTGCCGTTTGTCTCCAGGAAGCTTCGAGCCAAAGATGAGCCATATAGCAGTACTCCAGGGAGTGAGGACCATAGTCTGTCTATAGCAGTGCTCCGGGGAGTGAGGACCACAGTCTGTGTATAGCGGTGCTCCAGGGAGTGAGGACCACAGTCTGTCTATAGCAGTGCTCCAGGGAGTGAGGACCACAGTCTGTGTATAGCGGTGCTCCAGGGAGTGAGGACCACAGTCTGTGTAGAGCAGTGCTCCGGGGAGTGAGGACCACAGTCTGTGTATAGCAGTGCTCCGGGGAGTGAGGAGCACAGTCTGTGTAGAGCAGTGCTCCGGGGAGTGAGGACCACAGTCTGTCTATAGCAGTGCTCCATGGAGTGAGGACCACAGTCTGTCTATAGCAGTGCTCCATGGAGTGAGGACCACAGTCTGTGTAGAGCAAGTACTCCAGGGAGTGAGGACCACAGTCTGTCTAAAGAACCTTGCTTTAATACAGGGACCCAAATGTGATCTCAAATGATAGAAAGTTGAAAATCACAATGATCATCTATGTGAGTAAGCATATTTAACCTTATTCTGTAAAAAATAAATAAATAAACAAACAAATAAATAAATAATATAAAAATAAATTAAGTTACAGTTACAGCCTGGACTGTTCCTTCAAATAATAAACAAGGATGGCTATTCCATCCTGACCTCTTCACAAACTTCTAAGATAATGTTTTATCTTTTGTGTTTTGCCTTTTTTGAAAGCTATTCAAGTTAAGTGTGCCATTGATTAATTCCATAGCATGGATAATTATATCATTGGTGAACTATAGCATCAGGTAATTACATCACAGGGTAAGTACCATGGGTTTGCATTTCCTTTGTTTGTTGAATTGTCTGCCATCCCACATCCCAGCTGACCACGGTAGAACTGCTGGAGACGGAGATGGACACCAGGGGCTGTGGAGTGGGTTGTTCACAGATGCTCGCCTCAGTTGTGAATATTTGTGAGTGAGGCTGACTCTGCTTCCCCACAGAACCATGGACCAACAGGCGCATGAAATGAATACCCAGGTAGATAATGAGAATTCCCCGCCCGTGGAGTGTACGTATCCTTGGTTTTTATTTTGTTTTTCATTTTGCTCTGAGATGCCCACAGCTGCTTCCTCTATTCTTTAGTGTTGCTAAGGGGTGCCTCAACTCCATTGTAAGATGAGGAGAAAGATAAACAAACAAACGGAGACAAACACCGACTGCTCAACTTTCTAATTACCCCGAACTGGTTTCATTGGAACCAACCACCTTGGAGAAGCCAGAGTCGGGCCCTTCCTTGCAAGGAGGAAGGCTGAGTGGGCGTGGTTGCCCTGGTGAAGCTTGGTGGTTGGCTATCTTTGATCAGCTCTTTCCTCTTAATGAGCAGGAAACCCAGAACTTCAGCCTGGCTTGGTTTTCCGCAGCAGCAGCTCACTCCGAAGTTCTGTGGGGCTGTCGCTGAGTGACCTTCCACCCTGGGACCTCTCTGGGAAACAAAGACTTCCTTCTGAAGGCGAGACTGTCCTCTGTGCCTTTATAAATCAAGTTAACTCTCAGTCCGTGACTTTAGGAAGGTGACCTCTGTGCCACTTCATCAGTCCCTTCTGCCAGATGTCTTCAGATGCTAACATATGCATTCTTGTGGTGGAAATGGTCAGAGAAGCATAAAGCTGACCTATCCATGAAGCTTGCCTTGGGAACCTTTGCCCTGTGAGAGAACTTCCTATGTCATCACTCACATAATCCTCACACAGTCTTAGTATGGTTGGTCTTGTGGTCCCGTATTTAGGGTAAGGAAATGCATGTTCAGAAAAGATGCGCATCGCCCGGTGTGGGGAGGGAATACATCCTGTGCTGGACGGACGCCAAAGCTTCTAGTCTTTATACACAATGCTGCCTCTGCCCCCATCTCCTTGGCTTCCCATCTAGGTTATTAAACTTAGTGGAGAATAATATACCCCTTATCCTAAAAATAACAAAACCAAATTTTTACACGGTTTTTCATACTGGCTTGGTCACTGTTCTATTCCTGTGAAGAGACACCATGATCAAGGCAACTCTTATAAAAGAAAGCATTGAATTGAAGGCTGGCTTACAGTTTCAGGGGTTGAGTCCATTATCATGGTGAGAAGCATGGCATCGTGCAGGCAGACATGGTGCTGGAGAAGGAGCTCAGAGCTACATCCTGATCTACTGGGGCTGAGAGAGAGAGACAGAGACAGAGAGACAGAGACTGTGGGCTTGGCATGGGCTTCTGAAACCTCAAAGCCCACCCCTAGTGACACACTTCCTCCAACCAGACCACACTTCCTAATCCTTTCAAATAGTGCCGCTCATTGGTGACCAAGCATTCAAATCTATGAACCTATGGAGGCCACTTTTATTTATTTATTTCTGATTTTTTTTTTTTTTTTTTGAGACAGGGTTTCTCTGTGTGGCTTTGGAGCCTGTTCTAGAACTCACTCTGGAAACCAGGCTGGCCTTGAAATCACAGAGATGCACCTGGCTCTGCCCCCGCCCCCCCAGTCCTGGGATTAAAGGCGTGTGTCCAGGCACTGCCCAGCACTCTGGAGGCCATTTTTTATGAAAATGGTCCCCATAGGCCCGTAGGGAATGGCACTGTTAGGAGGTGTGGCCTTGTTAGAGGAAGTGTGTCACTGGGGGTGGGCTCTGAGATTTCAGATGCTCAAGCCAGGGCAGTGTCTCTCTGCCTGCTGCCTGCTGAACCAGATGTAGAACTCTCAGCTCCTTCTCCAGCACCAGGTCTGCCGGTGTGCCACCATGCTCCCTGCCATGACAATAATGGGTTAATCCACTGAACTGTAAGCCAGCCCTAGTTAAATGTTTTCCTTTATAAGAGTTGCTGTGATCATGGTGTCTCTTTGCAGCAATAAAACCCTAACTAAGACACAGATTAAGCAGGACACTTATATTCCCATCTAAACAAAGCTTTAGAAGGTTGTAGTTTGTATCTGAAGTGTGAGGCACACATTTTTGTGTGTAAGGCTCTGTACCATAGTACAGAACAGACATTATCCCTGGTTCACAGATGAGACGCCCATTCAGGGCCCTGCAATGGAAGGATGTGGTTGAAATATTGTGCACCCCAATAAACTTATCCGGGGGTCAGAGAACAGAGCAGCCACTATATTAAACATAGCAGTCAGGCACACGCCTTTTATCCTAGCCTTCTGGAGGCAGAGATCCATCCGGATCTCTGTGAGTTCAAGGCCACACTGAAAACAACCAGCCATGGTGACACACACCTTTAATCCTAGCACTTAAGATCTCATGTCTTGCTTGGGAAAGACACATGCCTTTAATCCCAGGATGTTATGGCAAGAAGCATAGAGGTATATTAAGGCATGAGGACCAGGAACTAGAAGCTTTTAAACTTTTAGGCTTTTTAGCAGCAGTACAGCTGAGATCCATTCAGGTGAGGACTCAGAGGCTTTCAGACTAAGGAAACAGGATCAGCTGAGAAGTTGTCGAGGTGAGGTTGGATGTGGCTTGTTCTGTTTCTCTGATCTTTCAGCATTCACCCCAATACCTAGCTCTGAGATTGTTTTTATTAATAAGACCTTTTAAGATTCATGTTAAAGAAGGACAATGTTGGGATTAGAGCACTGGATTCATGAATCTCAGCTGACTGTCCTAAACCATGAGACATACCAGTGAATGATCAGAAAAGAAATCATCAATGGAGTAAACCGAATGATCAGACACTGGATGAGAGGCGGGTGGTACTGAGTGGCAGGGATCGCGACAATCCCTTGCTGTGCTGGTCAATGCACGGAACTATTTCTGCCATTTTTATAATCCAGCAGTTAGTGCTGGGGCCCCTTGGAAGGCTGACTCATTTCATAGGACATGAGACGCTGAGAACATACGGATGATGAGAACATACAGATGCTGAGAACATACAGATGATGAGAACATACAGATGATGAGAACATACAGATGATGAGAACATACGGATGATGAGAACATACGGATGATGAGAACATACAGATGATGAGAACATACAGATGATGAGAACATACAGACACTGGGAAGAACTTTCTGTTTACTTCATTGTCCGCACTTCATGGACAGTTCAAAACCGAGAATGGCCAGTGGGTCATGAGTAGTAATGATTCCCAGAGAATAAACAGGAACATTCAAAACAGCCGAAGAGTTCTTGATTTATTTTTTACCTACTAAGTAATATATATATTTTTGCTTGTTACTATGACCAAATATTTGACATGATGCAACTCTAGGAAAGAAATGGTTTATTTTGGCCAAGAGTTGGAGGGGCTACAGCCCCTCATGTTGGGGAAGGTGTGCCGGCCAGTGGGTAACGTGGCTAGCTAGTCAAGAGTGGAGAGCTTACAGGAAGTGAGGCTGGGCTGCCGGGCAGCAAGGCCCACCCCCCGCAACCCACGTCCTCCAGTGAGGCCCCACCTCCTAAATGGGACACAACCTTCCCAAAGAGCACCGTCCTGTGGGGACTACGTGTTTAAACACATGAGCCCATGGGGGGCATTCACCTTCAAACCACTCTACCTTTGTTAACTTTCCCTGCCTTGCTTATCTCTTTAATACAATGATTGCTCTTAACAGAGGACATACTTGTTCTCGAATCACCAGGAAGATAGCAATCTCACTGCATGTTACAAGCATGAGCTGTGGCTTACTGAACCACCCCTTGCTCCCTGGAACCCTACCGTGCCACCATGGAGGAAAAAAAAAAATGTGAGGAAAGGAAAATGTCCGTCAAGACTTTAGACAGCCCATACGGGTGCAAGTGAGGTGCGACAGCCCTCTGCAGGATGGGCTGGATTCTAATTAAACTCCAGATAGAGCCGGGGGTAAGCAGAAAGTGCTCTGTGGTGTTTTGTGTAGCCGGGTCCCTACCCCGGAGCAGTGGACGCCAGCTTGTTTTCCCATGGGTAATCTGTGATGGCTCTTAAACCTATAAACCAGGGTTCCCAGTCTTCGGATCCCTGACAGAGAAGGCTCAGAACACAGAAATGTGGAGTGTCGGGTTTCTCGGGCACCTGAGGGATTAGACTGACAAGTAAAGAAGTATTAGTCTGGGACAAAGATCTGGGGGATTCTCAGCGTCAGCGGGCTGGAGGATGTGGGCTTTGAAGTCCATCTGGAATTCCATGGCCGGCCGGCTTTCCTTTTGCTAATGTGCAGCCATGAGCAAGCGGTTTCCCTTCAGTATCCTGTTCTACAATTGGGAACTTATGTAAACTTCTTCTAAACCAAATGATCAGAATCACCTCGCAAAGACCTTGTGATGATACAGTACCATTGTTGGAATCTGGGGCATCCATCACCGGGGCGCTATGACAATGATGTTTTGCTTATCTGATGATGAGTACTGGGCACCGATCTTTGTCCCTGCACTGATCTGGGCACTGGGAACAAACGAAGACCGGCGTAAGTCAAAGTTCTCACAGACTGACATGCAGCTGAGAGGGAGACAGGTAATAAGACAGATATATCAGAAAAATTGCCGGTCCTGGGTCCGGTGACATGGCCTAGCAGGGTAAAGAAAGGTGTTTGCTGCCGAGCCTGACTTCTGAGTTCCAGCCCTGAAACTCTCACAGTAGAAAGAGAGAACTGTTCTCTCTGATCTCCACACACACACTGTGCCGTGCGCACACACGTACCAACCTACATACATGCATATGTACATAAAGGTTAAAAACAGACGTACATGTTAAGTGCTGGTCATGGATTAAGTGCTAAGGGAAAATGCAGCTGGGAAGGAGGACGAAGGTTTAGAAAGGGTATGGCTGGCGGTGTAGCTCAGTGGTAGGGCACTTGAGGAGCAGATGCAAGAAGACCCCAGGTCCATCGCTAGCACTGGGGGGAGACGGAAGCTGTAGGTGTAGCTCGGAAGTGCCGTCCAGACTGAGGCAACCTCAGGTAAGAGCTGAGGGGAGGCTGTGCCATATAGTCCACCACCAGGAAAGAACGCACTCCCCAAAGTCGTGCTCTGGCACACAGCTTTCCCCACCCACCATACACACACAAGTAAATGAAATATAGTTTAAAAAATGAAATCAATTCAATGTGCTTTTATAGGTGTGGATAAACTTAGGATTTCCGAGGAGAGAAGAGGCATATTTATGTCGTGGACTCCAATGTGTGCATGTGGACCTCCTTTGTTGGCTTAGGGATATCCTAGTCAGCTTTTCCTGGTGTCTCCTGAAGGCCGCTGACAGTCGCATTCCTGGAATAAGTAAATTCTGTGCAGGTGAGACTGGATAAAGACCGCCAGTGACCTTGTTAGCTGCCAATGCATCCATCCAAGGGTTAAGATAATAAACGTTTCCCCCAGTGAATCTTGCTGACGGATAGTGTCAGCAGGGTGTGAGGTTGAGGGAACACTCTCTTTGATGACTAGTTCAAGAAGATTATCGTCCAGTATCCTAAATACTCTTTTTCCAAGTCACAACAAGAAGATTATCGTCCAGTATCCTAAATACTCTTTTTCCAAGTCACGACACTGATTATTAGATGCACTGTAAATAATCCCGTGAGCTTGAGGACTGGAGAGATGGCGCAGTGGTTCAGTGTGTGGATCCTTCTTTCAGAGGACCAGGGTTTAGTTCCCAGCATCCAAGTCAGGTGACTCACAGGCGACTCTAACTCCAGCCCCTGGCGGATCTTATGCCTCTAGCCCCTCCACCAGTACCAGCACTACTGTCCACAAACCTGCACACACACACACACACACACACACCGACTTGGCTATTAACAGTTTATCACCTCAACAGTTCAATTTATCATGTGTTATGATAGAGACAACATTGATACAGTTAGTCACAGCTCTGTTCTAGCCAGTAGCTTCAACTTGCTTGGCAACCGTGTTTATTACCAAATCATCAACAAACACTGAGTCCACTCACACGCTGCTAGCCACTGGACAGGCCGAGAAGGGCCGGCAGGCGTCGGGGAGGAAGGGCTGTGGGCGACCCAATGCACCATCAGATAAAGGAGCTGCCTTTCTTTAACCTGAATGGCTGAAATGTGGTAGATGTGGGCTCTACACTTAGGAAACTAGCTTCACTCAAAACCCAGGGTGGGCCTATTGGGTGAGACTCCTCCTTTTGGAGAACAGCCCTGGGTAGATCCCAGCACCAAGCCGGCCTCCCAGAGTCCTCCCTTTCCTAGAAATTGCCTGGCCTCCCAGGGAGAGTTGTTTACATGGATCAGTTGAAGTGCCCTTAAGATAAGAAAAAAATCCAGCCTTGTTTTCACTGGGCTGCCTCTCTGGCTCCAGCGTTTTTAGTGAAGTACAAAGATGTGAACTATACTAAAAATATTCTAGAATGTAAACTCCGGGAAAGAGGAGAGAATACGGGCTGTTTCCTCAGGTCTAGAAGAGTGCCTAGCGAAGGTAATGCTTAAAAACACACGTGAGAAGGGTAAAAAAAAAATTGTCTTTTTTTTTCTTTAGTTTCCGACCTCGAGAGTTTAAAACCAGGAAACAGGGCACGATCAGAAAGATGGGGGGAGTGGGGGGGGGAGGCAGGGACCGAGGCTGCTTCTCTCCACAGCAGAAGCTGTTCATAGGGGGGTGGTCGAGATGGGCGGAGCCTGTCTGGGTTGACAGGAGCCCCCAGTAATAGAAGAGGAACACAAAAGCAATAGCATGCAGGACGCCGAAAATATATATATAGGCTCAGGGCTTGTATAAACGATCCACGTCGGAGCCGAGACCTAGAACTGTCTCTGGTGATAATGAAAACCCTGACAGGATTCACTGAGAGACTGTGTGGGGATACTGGAGACAGAGAGGTAAGTATCCTAGGGACAGGGCCTGAGCCTCTGCATTCCTCCCAGCAACACAAACAAAAGCATGGAAGTAGCTACTCAATGTTCTACTAAGAAATACCACATCAAAACATGACCTCAGCTTCTCCAGTTTCATTAATTAATATGTTAATTAACCTGGAAAAAGGTAAGCATTTGGGGGGCTTAGCGGCGAAGAACACCAGTTCCTCTTGAGAAAGACCCGGGTTTGATTCCAAGGACCCACACGGCGACTCACAACTGTTTGTAACTCCAGTCTCAGGGACTCTGACCACCTCTTCTGACCTCTCCAGACACCCAGGCACACACAGAGTGTACATACATACACTCAGGCAAAACGCTGAGGCACATAAAGTAATAAAATAGATAAATTTAAAATTAAAACAAAAATTAAGTAAGCATTTGGGGACTGGAGATGTAGCTCAGCCTGTAGAGTGCTTGTCCAGCATGTGTGAAGCCCTGGGTTTGCTGTCCAGCACCACAGAAACTGACATGGCGGTACAGCCTCTAATCCTAGCGCTGCTGAGGTGGAGGCAGGAGGATCGAAAGTTCAATATCATCCTTGGCTGCATAGTGAGTCTGAGGACAGCCTGAGATACGTTAGATCCTGCCTCAAAAAAAATAAAAGAGAAAGAAAACAGGTTGACTGAAGATGGAATTCAAACAGTACTTGCCTAGCATTGTGTAGGGCCCCAAGTTCCATCCTCAGCATCAAAAAACGTTCAACAGTAGTAATAACGTGGGTTTTTTTGTTGTTGTTTTTTCCTGGAGTGTGGTGGCTCACACCATTAATCCCAGCACTAAAGAGGCAGGGGCAGGTGATTTCTGTGAGTTCCCTGCCAGCCTGGGTTACTTATCGAATTCCAGGTCAGTCAGAGTTACATAGTTAGAACTTGTCTCAATAAATTAATTATTTAGTTTTAAAAAACAATAACAAGTAAAACAGTTTAAACCTAACTGTAGTGCAAGGTGGAGAGTTTCTGGGGAACTCTGTAAATATAACAAGTAGGAAGGGGCTTGGAATGTAGCTCAGTCCCCGGGTCCCTTGCCCAGCACTGAGAAACCAAACGAGGATGAAGAAGGAGCAGACGAAGAAGGAGCGGACGACAGGAGCCTCTCCGGCCCTCTTCCTCCGTTTGCGCTCCTCTCGGTCATGAACGGACACGAAGGAAGCTCGGCAGTGAGCGTCGTCCTCCTCCTCCTCCTTCTTCACTTACGGAAAACGAAGGTTGATTTTGTTGTCACCAGATCTGGGAACAGTCTCGGTGCACAGGCCTGGATGCCCTGGTATTCAGTGTGTAACCCGGAGTGAGCCTCCTGGCTCAGCCCCCGGAGTAATGGGATCGCAGGCGTGAACCGCCCTCCTGGCTCCTTTGTTCTGTGCTATTTGTACATGTCTGTGATGTACTTCGGTCCTGTTCACCCTGTTAGCCTTTCTGGTCCCTCTCCCTGTCCCACCGGTCTCTCTTATCTTCCAGAATAGCCCCTTAAAAAACTGAGATTCTCCACATGAGAAAAAGTGTGTGATAGTCATCTTTCTGAACCCGGAACAGGATGGCCTCCAGGTACCCGAAAACGACATAATCCGTTCTTCTTCATGGCTGAACGAGACTCTGCTGTGTGTGCTCCCAGGCCGTCTTTATCTGTTCATCTGCCGTAGCTTCTGTAACTTGACTTCCTTCTTCATACAAGCACTGACCATTTCCTAGGGTTCATTTTGTTCAAATTGTTGGCAAGTTATGCGGTCAGAATTCGGTTCCCCAACCTGCATTCGGGGGGAGCCCGATGCATCGTGTCCATCACTGTACCCTCATCTTTTATCTGCCTGCCCAGTGTTTTCTTAAAGCAGCAAAGCCGTGCTTTCTGAGGAAAGCCTACATTCTGACCTCAGTACAGGTGGAATCACTATTGAGCCCCGTCTTCAAAGGGCTCGCAGTTAAAGCTGGGGAAGGTGAACCTATGGGCAGGTAACAGACATAGATAGTAACAGCTTTGCTGAGAGATCACGCGGGAAACACAGCGTTATGTCAAACTTGTGTGAAGCAAGTGTTGTGAATGTCATGCTGTGGTTGTGTATCATTTTGTTCACTGGTGCTCTGGAATTGAGGGAAGGGGGCATCACTTCTCTTGCTTTGCTCTCTTTGGTGCTGGGGACCAAAACCTGGGCCTTTTGTGTGCAGGTCAAGTGCTCTGCTACGCAGCTGCCCTCTCAAGGCGAGGGGTTGTCTCCAAGGGCAGAAAGCGGCGGTGTAGGAGTTGGGGTGGGTGCTGCTGAGAAGCCTGGACAGCTTCGGAGGAGGTGGAACTTGACCTTGGACCAGAACAGTGGGTGGTGACTGTGTCTGAGCTCCACTGGGCTTGCACTGTGTGCCAGGACTGTGTGAGTGTTCGCTAGCATGAGCTCATTTCATTCCCACTATGTGTGTGGTAAATGAAATCATTTGACAGATGAAGAAACTGAGGCACCACGGGGCGGCTAAGTAACATGTTAAAAGCCACGTAGCTACTAAGAAACAGGCCGTACAGTTTGACTCTGGGCCTGATCACTGTGGTCTACGGCGGCTCTTAGAGAAGGCTCGATGGATGGTCCAGCTGAGAAATCCAGGCAGAAGGGAAACCCAGGCAGCTGACTCGGGGCCCTGGGGAGAGCATGGCTGGTACATAAGGGGCGCCACTGAGTCTCCGGGCTGGTAGGAAGGAAATGGCCATCAATGCAAGGGGACCAGACACAGCGTGTGACTTCTCCACCCTCGAATGTCAGGCAGCCGAGAGCTAAGATGATGGGCTCCTTGGAATGGCAGCATCTTCGTGCAGTGTGACTTCTGAAAACAGTGGTTTCCGCTTTCGATAGCAGGCCAGGACCTGCGGTTCGCATGGTGGATCTCTCTGTTGCACCTCACATGTGTGCAGTGCAGAGGAGTCAGAATGAAGAATTTACCTTCCCCAGGCTTGCCTGTGTGACTCAGGATCGCAGCCACTCACCGCAAGGCCGCTCCGTAAAGCTTGGAGCAGCATTTTTGTTAAACAGATTTAAAAAAAAAAAAGGTGCTCCTGAAATTCACAACACTGAGTTGCAGTGATTGCCTCAGAGTGGTGTGAACGAATGATCAGGGCTGGGACTCTTAAACAGTAGTTTGCGTATTAATCTCACTCTCTACGACTGTATAGTAAGTATGTAAGCATTTACTAGCAAGCTAATAACTCAAACATGGATTTTTAGCGTATACTGTTTTTGCTGTTCAAATAAGAAGTAGGCGAGGCCCAAATCTACAACTTTATTTTATGAATACGAAGACAACACAAATTGCCATTTGGTCTGTTTTGTAGAGCCACGGCTCTGTTGACGATCTTCGCCTCTGAAGGCAGTTCTGCAG
Organism: Peromyscus maniculatus bairdii; assembly: GCF_049852395.1. Taxonomy (NCBI): domain Eukaryota; kingdom Metazoa; phylum Chordata; class Mammalia; order Rodentia; family Cricetidae; genus Peromyscus; species Peromyscus maniculatus. The sequence goes on from NC_134861.1 coordinate 87,546,501, forward strand.
AATAATTACCTTAAAAAGGAAATCCGGGCCAGCGGTGGTGGCGCACACCTTTAATCCCAGCACTCGGGAGGCAGAGCCAGGCCGATCTCTGTGAGTTCCAGGCCAGCCTGGGCTACAGAGTGAGTTCCAGGATAGGCTCCAAAGCTACACAGAGAAACCCTGTCTCAAAAAAAAAAGGAAATCTGGGTCACGTTTTTGTTCACTAGCTCTTTAAATTTGTTGTGTTTCTCTCTCTTTCCACCACTCCATGACGACTGACATCCCACAAGGGTCCACTGGCACTCGGGTGCTGGACCAAGCAGCATTTCCCTCTGCTTGCTCCCAAAGCACACGTTCAACCTCCTTCCTGCCACGTTTCTCTCCTGACCGATGTACATTGCTTGCTGCCTTCCCTCCACCTGCCAGGCTAATTGACAGAACTTTTAAAAAGAGACACACTTATGTTATCTATGGGGTGTGTTTGTGTGAGTATATATGCATCCATGTGTGCGGAGGTACTTGCCTGTGCGTGGGCACAGAGGCTGGAGGGGACATCAGGCATCCTCCTCCTTTTCCTCCTCCTCCTCTTCCTCCTGCTCCTCATCCTCCTTTTGGTTTTCCAAGACAAGGTTTCTCTATATAACAGTACTGGCTGTCCTGGAGCTCACTCTGTAGCCCAGGCTGGCCTCGAACTCACAGAGATCCGCCTGCCTCTGCCTCCCAAAGGTGTGCACCACCACCGTCCAGCCAGCCCTTTACTTCTTAAAGATTATTCTTTGGCTGGGTGAAAAGGGTACGGTTGCCGCTGGTCCACCCTTGCTCTGCTTGTGTCCCGGCATGGCTCAGGACAGGGGAACTGACCCCAGGCTGGACAGAAGTTCACTGTGGCTCTCTCTCTCTCTCATCTCTCTGAGCAGATCGAAGAAGGAGGAAAAGCTGACGTGGTGAGCTCCGGTCTGCAAGCTGGGGACGAGGTCGTGCACATCAATGAGGTGGTACTGAGCAGTTCCAGGAGGGAGGCTGTCTCCCTGGTGAAGGGGTCCTACAAGACCCTCCGGCTGGTGGTGCGCAGGTAGGTGGGCTGGTCCTCCAGCCCTGTCCCTCCTGACACCTCACTGTCACACTTTCCTGTCCTGCCTGCCAGCCTGCGTAATTTATCTTTAATGTTGTCCTAGTGGGGGAGGTGCTGTCTTTGTACAAGTTTTTCTTTTCCTTTCTTCTTGCGGGTACTGCGGTACAGGACAGGAAGTGGAGTGGGGACATTTGGACACTTTTGAAACCCTCCCCCCGTTTTCTGAGTTAGCATTGGCTCGTCAGAGGGGAGCTTTGCTGTCCTTCCGAAAGCCTAGGTTTGATGAATTCTGACACATCTCAGGTGTGGCTGGCACGCCAAGCAGCCCTGTGTTCTGGACCTCGAGAAAGTGGTTGACATGGAGCTAATTTAGGTGACGTTTTGTTAGCCGTGACTACAACTTGGGGCTGAAAAACTGGTGGATTCCTCTTGTTTGGACATCTTAGGAGTGATGGATCCTTTTTCGGGAAAGGCTTGCTTGCAATTTTTTAATTTATTAATTTGTGTGTGTGTGTGTGTGTGTGTGTGTGTGTGTGAGAGAGAGAGAGAGAGAGAGAGACAGAGACAGAGACAGAGACAGAGACAGAGAGACAGAGAGAGTTTATGTTCACCACATGCATGCAGGACCCCAAGGAAGCCAGAAAAAAGTATCTTTTTTAAATATTTATATTGAGTATTTGGGAACACATATCATGCACCCCAATCATGCTCACCTCCCAGTCTTCCCATATCCACCCCTCTTCCCCAGTGACCCCCCCCCCCCCCCCGCTCCAAAAGGGCAAAAAAGAAAAGTTTATTTTGTGTTGTCCATATATTCACTGGAGTCTGGTCAAATTCCTAGTGACCAGCCCTCCAAGGGAGGCTGAGTCTTTCTCCGCCTGCATCCATGCCAGAAGCCATCAGCTGAGGAGATCTGTGGAGTGGCTGGAGGGGGGGGCAGCTCTCCCTGGAGGGTCAGGAAAAGGATATCTTAATCTTCTGGAGTTACAAAAGGTTGTGAGTCACTATGTGGGTGCTGGGAACTAAATCCAGGTCTTCTGCAAGAGCGGCAAGTGTTCTTAACCACTGAGCCACCTCTCCAGCCCACCGCTTGAAGATTTTATGTCTCACAGTAACAAGGTCTTCCTGTCCAGGAACCAACTCCTGGTGAATGGAATTATCTATGGAAAATGGAAGGGACTTGGTTTATTCATCCCTGTTATGAACCAAGTCCATTTGAGGTGTTTTCCATATGTTGATTCACTTAACCTATGCTAGAACCCCAAGAGAGGAGGCCAGAGAGATGGCTCAGTGGATAAAGGTGTCTGCTGCCAAGCCTGATGACCTGAGTTCAGTTCCCAGGACCCAAATGATAGAAGAAAAGAACCGTCTGGATCCTGAAAGTTGTCCCCTGACCTCCTCCCTTGTTGCCATAGTACACACACGTGGACACACAGATACACAAATGTAACTTTAAATTGATTTTAAAAGAAAGACCTCTTGAGTTAGCTCTCACTGTGGCCACTCTGCCATAGTGGAGATGTGGCGCTGGCAAGGTAAAGGTCGAGTGACCTGGACTGCCAGGTCCGGTGTCACTGTGCCTGGGGAACAGCATTACCTGGAACTCCTGAGCCACGAGCCTGCGCATGGTGTATACTTGGATACTTCTTTTCTAATAGAGCTTCCCCTGCCTCCCTCGGAATCCAATGTTACAATATTCAAAAATGTTCTCCTGCATTGGAACTTTAGGGGACACCAAGCAAGCCCCACCATTTTCAAGCTGCGGAAGGTAAGGGGACTTTCGGTCACCTCAGAGGGTCTCTCACGAGACACCTTGCTCCTGCAGCAACTCATTCCTCCATAGAAGCCATTTCCCTGGTGAATCTTGATTGGAATCCAGCACCTCCCAATCACAGGGCATACATCCAGAAAAACTGCCCGCGGTCTCTGCCGGGTGGTGACTTTGCTCAGGGTGCTGCTGGGTCCCCTCGCTCTCCAGGGCCACCAGCCTCAAGTTATGTCTCTGGCTGTCAGTGGTGCAAAGTGGCTGTAAGCAAAGTCTCCAGTCAGATTAGAGCAGGGTGCAGATCCTGCGGTCATCACCTTCTGTGTGTGATTCTTTAATGTCAGTGATGATTCTGTTTCTTCTTTGTTTTCGTCATTGTTATTTGTTTCTTTGTTTTCAGATAGGGTCCCACATAGCTGGCCTAGAATGCAAAAGATAGCCTAGGCTGGTCTTGAACTCATCTTTGTGGCTTTACCTTCCAAGGGCTGGGATGATAGGCAAATGCCAGCTCATCTTTTTTGTTGTTGTTGTTGTTCTTAATATTTATTTATTTTTATGTGTTTTGCCTGCATGTAAGTATATGCACCATATATATGCATGCAGTACCCAAGGAAGCCAGAAGAGGGTGTTGGATTCTCTAGAACTGGAGTTATAGATAGTTGTGAGCTGCCAGTTTTCTGTAAGAGCAGCAAGTATTGTCTCTTAACCACTAAGCATCTCTCCAGTCCTAATATTTATTTTCAGACAAAATCTTACTATAGTTTTTCATTTATTTATTTATTTATTTATTTATTTATGGTTTTTTTGAGATGGGGTTTCTGTTTCTTCATCTTTAAATGAGGATTAAAATGCCTGCTTTATATCATGACATGAAAATGACCTCTGTCCACCAAATGAGAGGTGGATAAAGAAAATGTGGTGTATATATACAAAAACTCACCCATGTAAATCATACAATACACAACACACACACACACACACACACACACACACACACACACACACACACACTGGGACACTATTCAGCACCAGAAGGAAGGATATTATACCATATTTACAACGTAAAGAAACTAGAGAGCTGGACAGTGGTGGCGCACGCCTTTAATCCCAGCACTCAGGAGGCAGAGGCAGGCGGATCTCCATGAGTTCGAGGTCAGCCTGGTCTACAGAGCGAGATCCAGGAAAGGCACAAAGCTACACAGAGAAACCCTGTCTCGAAAAACCAAAAAGGAAAAAAAGAAAGAAAGAGAGAGAGAGAGAAAGAAAGACTAGAGAACACTATGTTCTCCACATAATGAAAAGAATAGAAGGACATACTCTGATCTCCTGAGTGGAATGTAGTGAATAGAATTCCTAAAGGTAGAAGGTAGAACAGTAGTTGCTGCTAGGCGGTGGTGGTGCACACTTTTAATCCCAGCATTTGGGAGGCAGAGCCAGGCGGATCTCTGTGAGTTTGGGGCCAGCCTGGGTTACAGAGTGAGTTCCATGAAAGGCTCCAAAGCTACACAGAGAAACCCTGTCTCAAAATAATAATAATAATAAAATAATAATAATAATAATAATAATAAAATAAATTAAAAATTAAATAAAAATTTAAAAAAAGAATGGTAGTTGCCTGGGATGACCCGGAAAGGAAATGCAGAGATACTGGTCAGAGGGCCCAAGCTTCAGGTAGAAGGTGGAAGAGCCCAGTTGTGGGGAAACCTGCATCCTACAGAGGGGAGGTGCAAGTGTCATAAGTTTGAGGACCACATAGTGAATTTAAGGCTAACTGGGATCAGTTGGACCCTCTCTCCAAAAACCTAACCAACAACCAACCAAGACCAGTAAGTTCTAGGGATACGATCCATAGCCTGGTGACTGTTATTGCCGATACTGTGTTATATATGTACAGTATGCTGAGATAACTCTCAAATGTCTTCACCAGGAGCATGCCTGAGTGCACCCATCACACCCACATGCATGCAAGGGTAATGGTGCATGCAAGGGCAATAGTGTGATGTGTGGTAGCGTGTTGATTAATTTGATTGTAGTAATCATTACATAGTACATATGTATATCAAATCACTACATTAGCCATCTTGAATAGATACAGTTTCTTAGTGGAGAGAATGCCGAGAACTGAACCTAATCCTCACTCATGTTAAGAACATACTCTCTTCCAGAACTACACCCCCAATGCCATTGCTTTACAGCTTTTGTTAGTTATAATTCACAAATGTTGGGGAGGAGGTTATACTTTATGAGGTGATTGAAAAGAGTAAAGGGTATCGTCTACATGATAACAAGAGATACTTCTACTGTTTATATTATTATTGTCCGACTCTAGACATGAGCATGTTTTTCTAGGTCAAGGTTTAAGGCCCTCTGAGATGACTCAGTGGGTAAAGGCACTTGCTACCAAGGTTTGCACCCTGAGTTTAATCTCTAGGACCTACTATCCCATGTGTGAAGGAGAGTGTAGACTCCGCAGGTGATCCTCTGACCTCTCATGCATGTCGTGGTGTGCACGCGTGCATGCCAGCACAAGAAATACATAAACAAATGTCATCAGTTCTTTAAAAGGTTTAAGTGAAGCATGCAGCCATTCCAAACGTGGCTGAGTTCTCAGATAGGTAGAAAGGCTTAGAATCGGAGATCACATTCTTTCCTTCCTTCCTTCCTTCCTTCCTTCCTTCCTTCCTTCCTTCCTTCCTTCCTTCCTTCCTTCCTTCCTTCCTTCCTGGGATGAATGGTTGGAGGTTTAACTCACCTTTGCATGGACCCCCAGCTTGAGAACAGTGGTGCTGATGGATGGTGATCGTGGAATCCACACCCTGACGTGTCTGGTGTCCTCGGTGTCCTCCAGGGAAAGGGTTGGTTGCCAACGCGTTTCCAGATGTGCCGTCTGATGATGACATGCCATTTGAGTTATTTCTAGCAGAACCTTTGCCAACTGGGTTTAACTTAGTGAGAGGGTTGGAATCTGCCCTTGGCACTGATTGATGATGCGACCTTCTAAGCCTCACAGTCCTCATTTATGTGAGAGAACACAAATGATAGTCCCTGCCGCCAAAGGATGTTAGCAGCACTGTGGTGGATAAAGTTAGCGTGTGGTGATCCATCGAGTTGGTCCTCAGCTGGGCTAGAGAGCCATGTGGGAATCTGGAGAGGCACTGTCCTACGGCCACATATGTGACTGCCTGCCTACCCAGAAGCCCCTGTTTCCTTCTCTCTGTGAATTTATCACAGTTTAGGGGCCTGTGATCTGCTTCTAGGTCTAAAGTTGGTGCTGGACATCCCAGAGCTTGTGAGATTTAGGAGTGTCAAGTCACATCATATGAACTCCCAAGCAGCTGGAGTATAAACCACAATGGCCTTGTGCTAATTCATTTTGGAATGGACGCCTCTAAGTGGACCAAGAATCAGTGTACTTCATTTCTACAGGAATACTGAGGGGAAGTGGGTGATCTCTGCCTGGGTGTAGAGAGCGGACCTGCGGGTGCTGATGTGTGTGGCATCTGTTCTGAAGGCCAAATGCTCTGCCCGCCTTTGTCAAGGCTTCCCCCCCCCCCCAGACCCCAGGGAGTCACACTGCCAAAGTCCTCCCCTTCATCCTCAGTTCCTCACCACCAAATCCCCTTTCTGACTGACACATTCTTTCTTTAGATATGTTAATGAAATCGATAAGGTTACAGGCAGCCTTGCTCTGGCTGCCTCTGGTGTGGGAAACATTTTGTCTCTGGGTGCCTGTTGAATGCATCCCAGCTCATCCATTATGTGTCCATGTTTAGTGTCCACTCTCAGCATTAGAGGGAAGGGGGCCGGCCTCACTTCTCACAGACAGGCTGCAGGGGACGTTGGAAGGGTGTTTCTCTTCCACACCTCAGGATCCGCTGCAAGGCCCAGTGCTGGACTCTGTAACCTTCATATCCTGAAACCCAGCCTTTATGTCCTGGCCCCAGCCTGAAAGTTCATTCCTTTCCATTCTGACAAAATGATTCATGATATTTCATTTATTAGCTTTCTTTCTTTCATAAGTGATCTCAATACTGATGACGATGATGAAGATGATGATGATGATGATGATGATAAAAATTTCTAAAAACATAACTGATGGTGGCTGTCTATTGTGGGGGAAGAAACTTGTATAGTCAAAATTTATGTACCTGCTGGCCCCTCGACCTGCCTCCTTTAAAGGTATTTTGGGTGGGTGAGGGTAACACCTGTGAGTTGTCCACATAAAAATGCCAAGAGTAACGGTGTTTATGTGAGTTTCAGGGTGACTGAAAACAGGCCGAAGTAGAAACACCTTCTTAACAGGCTATAATGACCAGAGATATGCGAAGTCCCAGTGAGTGGGTCAGAGATCTTGGGATTTCTGTTGACCCATGAAGAGGGCGGAGCTTAGCCTTTCTTGGGAGCTAAAGAGCAGTGTAGAGGACGAGAATGTGGTGCTGGGCGGGTCAGAAGTGGAAGGTCTGCAGCCGGTGGTGGAGACTGGAGATGATATGATAAAATAAGAACAGGCCTTCCAAGAGAGAAGCAAACGTCTCCCAGCTGGGGGGAACCTTTATGGAATGCAGAGCCCCAGTGCCCACACAAAGGGTGGTAATTAGGGTGAGACACACAGGAAGTGTCAGCACCCCAAATCCTCCCTGAAGTCCACACACACTGTATTTGGCAGATATGTGTAAAACACTTGTCTGAGGGCAGGGGACCTTCAGAAGGAAACAGGCAGACAAAGGGGAAATGTCTTCAGGTTTAGTTAACTGTGTATGATGCAAGGTGCTGAGAGATAGAGATAGCAATAGAGATAGCGATAGAGATAGAGATGGGGGGGGGTGGCTCAGTGATGAAGAGCACTGGCTACTCTTCCAGAGGACTCCGGTTGGTGTCTCAGCACCCACATGACAGGTCATGACTGTCTGTAACTCCAGTCCCAGGGAGTTACACACACACACACACACACACACACACACACACACACACACACACACCTAGAGCGTTTTCTCTCCGGGTCCTGCCAAGCCCTGGCAGTCTGACAGCCCACTTATAAAATAAACATACAGACACTTATATTATTTAAACTGTTTGGCCTAATGGCTCAGGCTTCTTGTTAACTGTTCTTATATCTTAAATTAACCCATTTCTATTAATCTATACTTTGCCACGTGGCTTGTGGCTTACCGGTACCTTACATCTTCCTTGTCATGGTGGCGGCTGGCAGTGACTCCCTCTGCCTTCCTATTCTCTCAATTCTCCTCTCTGTTAGTCCCGCTTATCCTTCCTGCCTGGCTACTGGCCAATCAGTGTTTTATTTATCAATCAGTCATCCACAGCACACACACACATACACTTGTTAGTTAATCAATTTAAATTTAATTGGTAAGTAAAAGCTGAAACTGTTTTGTCCTTTTTTTTTTTTTTTTTTAAATTTACTTTTTTTGAGGCAGGGTCTCACTGTGTAGTCCCGGCTGTCCTGGAACTTGCTATATAGACCAGGCTGGCCTCAGACTGCGAGAGAGCCGCCTGCCTCTGCTTCCCAAATGCCGGGATTAGAGGCGTGCGCCACCACTGCCTCAGTTTGCGCTTTTGACGAGGCTCAGGCTAGAAGTGTGACAGTTGGGGTACATAGGGCAACGGTGAAGCTGAGGCTGGCTGGATTGGGGGTCTGAGGGCATTAGAGACTAGCCATGGAATTCAGGGTAAATCACTTCATCTCTGTGAGGCTTAACAGAAATGTGTGACGACGGTATTTAGTGTGGCGATTGTGACACTGATCATCCGAATATAAAGTGTGTATTTGTTGAGTAAGTTACCACCTTGAAGAGGTCTGCCTTCATCTCTAGATCACAACCAGGGGCCCTGCCAAGGTAGGGTTGGGGGGGGGGGAGCCTTCTGTACTGAGGAAGGAGCGTGCCTTTCAAAGTGAAGTATTATCATAGGTTCTGTTTGTATTTTGCTTTTGGCACATGGCCTCACATAGCCCAGGCTAGCCTGACACTCACCAAGGAAGTTTGTGTGCACTGTGAACACTCTACTACCCACCCACAGCCCTTATTCTTAGTTCTTTGAGTTGGGGTCTCACTTTGTAGCTCAGGTAGGCCTTGAGCTCATGGTAATCCTCCTGCCTCAGCTCCCCAAATACTGGAATTGTCTCCAAGCCAGTTTGGACTCTTTTTCTAAAACCTCCTCTCCATTGTCTCTCTTCAAAGTTGGTAGAGGCTTTTATTCTGAGTTAATAATGCATTATAAAGATTCTCTCTCTCAAACCTGGTGATGGTGGCGCACGCCTTTAATCCCAGCACTCAGGAGGCAGAGGCAGGCAGATCTCTGTGAGTTCGAGGCCAGCCTGGTCTACAGAGCGAGTTCCAGGACAGCCAGGGCTACACAAAGAACAACAAACTTTGTCTTGAAAAACAAACAAATGATTCTCTTCCCTGCCCGTGTGTGTGTGTGTGTGTGTGTGTGTGTGTGTGTGTGTGTGTGTGTGTGTTCATCAATGAACAGTGGTAGAAGACCATATGTCACTGGGAAAAGAGAGACTAGAAAGGAAAGGAAGGGCTGAGTCGGTAAGAACAGCCAGCGTGTGGCTATGTGTGTGATCTGGCTGTGCAATTTGCCTGGTATAGTGAGACTCAAGTGACCAGCTTAGTCTTGTGAGTTCTAACCTCTGAAGGTCCAGTGCAGGAGCTCGGCCTGGCATGATGGCATGTCCCTTTAATCCTAGCACTTGGCAAGCAGAGCCTAAGGCAGAGTTTAAGGACAGCCAGGTCTCCATAGCAAATTCCAGGTCAGACGGGGCCATCTAAAGAAATATAAAATAAGGAGCTGCCTCCAAAGATGTGTGGGGACTTCCACATGCTGGTAGCTGAAAGATTTGTGCTACTGAAAGGCGACCAGAAAATGAAGCCAGGGAAGACCGAAACCTGATTTTTAATTCACCAGGACAGTATTTCAGACGAAGAGCTTTCCTTCTGACCTTGAATTTCCCGAGCTCCCTCCGGACACTCCCCTGACTTGAATTCCTACATCAGGCCCCTGAAATAAAACCGTGTTGCTCCAGCAGCTGCTCCCTCCTCCCTCCTAAAATTGAAAGTGAATTCACTGCTGCCCTGGGGCCTACACGCCCCTGGAGGGACCATCCCACATTTCTGAGGGTTAGGGAATCATTTCTTCAGAGGAAGAATGGGATGACATTATTGGGTTGGAATGGCTGGCTCAAACATCTGTTGCCTCCATGCGCTAGATTCCCTTGACCTCTTATTTCTAGACTGAGTTCTGAAATTGCACCTTGCCCAAGATTTGCAAGTCAATGATCTTGAAATAAATGTCTTGTAATCAGCGCTGTGCTGTTGAAGGCCAGCTTAATGGATACAAAATTAACTCTATTAACTATGAATAAAGAAGGGGGTTGGGCAAACCTGTTTCTTTGCCAACTCATGGTTATTTGTGGTCTATGGGAGAAAATAACTCCTTAGCCTGTAGCCCTCCCCACATCCTTCACAGGGCTCTGTCATCTCCCCTACCTGCCTGACTCCATGTCCCATGCTCTCCCGGCCACTTGCTCTGATTAACAATGTGCCACCTTCTCATTTTGTGTAACAAAATGCCCGAGGAGACTGGCATAGAGGAGGAGAGAGTCATTCCAGCTCCGTATTTTAGAGTTCCGGTCTAAGGGCATTCGATCCCCCTCCCCCACCCCAACATCAAGCAAGAGAGGGGATGGTGAGGCAGACATGGTTTTCTCCTAGCAGCGAGGAGAGGGAGAGAGAAAACACCAAAGAAAAAGAGTGAGCAAAATAGAGGGCCCCCCCCCCTCCCCAAGGGCAGCCTTCTCCTGTGTGAGACCAGCTAAGCCACTTCCCAAACACCCCTCCTGAGAGGGGCCTAGCTTTGGGACCCCGCCTTCAGACAGCTTTCAGAGGATAGTTCGGATCCAAAGCATTGACAAAACACCTGTCTTAAAGCACTTTGAGTAAGAGTTCATCAAAGGATTTTAAAAGAAATTGATATCAAAACTACCTTTGTTGTTGTTTTTTTTTGTTTGTTTGTTTGTTTTTGAGACAGCTCCCTAGCTGTCCTAGAATTCACTGTGTTGTGAATTCAGGCTGGCTTTGTTTTGTTTTGTTTGTTTTTCTCTACGCAGCTTTGGAGCCTGTCCTGGATCTCGCTCTGTAGCCCAGGCTGGCCTCAAACTCACAGAGATCCGCCTGCCTCTGCCTCCCAAGTTCTGGTATTAAAGGCGTGCGCCACTACTGCCTGGCAAAAGCAAGAAAATTTGAAGCTAAGATTCACAGCCTCTTGTGTCATAAATGGAGATTTGCAAGCCAGCCAGTATGGCAAAGAGGTACCAGGTATCTGGTATGAGATTGTCCACAGCTTGAGAAAGACTTCAGAGATGGCTTCCAGTCTCAACACTGCTGGATTCTGGCCATGGTGCTGTGGAGACAACCCAATCTCTGTATATTTTCTCCTTACAATGGAGGGACGCAGAAATAACATCTTCTGTTCTGGGGTACTATGAGATAAGGTCATGCATATGAAAACCCTTCATTGTAATAAGATATCAGCTTGCGATGGGAAGCTGAGTTCTAAAATGGGAAGAACTCACCAGGCAAGTGTTCTTGCACCTTCTGGGGCTCTTTGGTTCCACGGATTCAACAGAGGAATGCACGGACCAGGTTACTGACAGCCAGGCAGGGCAATCTACAGATACACTCTTTGGACCATGCAGAACAGTGTCCTTGGTGAGAGTGAGTTATCAGGAGGGACCTGTCATATGGGTAGGCAGTAGGAGCTGAGGACAAACAGAAAAGATGACAGAATTTGTTGTATAGGCAGCTACAGAGTGTTCTCATTTTTTAAAATTTATGTTTATGTGGGAGAGTGTTTTGCCTGCATGTGTCTCTATGGGCCATGGGCATGTCTGATATCCACAGAGGCCAGAAAAGATGGTCAAATCCCCTGGAAGTGGAGTTCCAGATGGTTGTGAGCTACCTTGTGGGTGCTGGGAATTGAACCCAGGTCCTCTGCAAGAGCAACAAGTGTAACAAGTGCTCTTTACCACTGAGCCATCCCTCCAGCACTACAAAGGTGTTCTTGAAACTCAAGTACTCTTTTATGTGCACACCTGTGGCCTCTTCCACCTCACCGGCACACAGATGCTAAATGAGAAATGCTTTTGCTTCATGGAAGATCTAATTACTACCTCACCTCTCACGGTGTAGGGAGAGCAAATCCTCCATAGATGTATAGCAAGAGGGAAGGCTATGTTGGACTTTAGATATGGCTCAGATGGGCCTGCCTACCGTGCATGAAACCCTAGGTTCAAACCACAGTTCAAAACTAGGTTTGGTAGTACATGCCTATAGCCCACCCAGCACTTGGGAGATGGAGGCAGGAGGATCAGAAGTTCAAGGTCAATCTGGACTCCATACTAAGCTCCAGTCCATCTTGAGGGCAGAGGAAATCATAAAGGATGGGGGTGTGTCCATACTCGCCCTTGGAGGACTGTACTGGAGACCGAACGCCTCATGACTTCTGTGTTGAGAGCTTTTTAGCTCTGTGTGGTTCCTCTCCCTGGGGGTCGTGTATCTCCTCTGCTCTCCCACCACAAGATTATGTGCTCTTTGAAAGTCTTAATTTGGGCAAGAGGCTGGGATATGAGTGCAAATCCCAAGTTGTAACGTGGCTTTCACCCCCTTTTAGGACCCAGCATTAGACTTCCCAAGCAGACGTCAGTAGAACTGAGAACTGTGGTAACTTAGCGACATTTCTTCCCACTGGAGCATGTGGTTAAGGGGAGGAGGAGGAGGGGGAGGAGGAGGAGGAGGAGGAGGAGGAGGAGGAGGAGGAGGAGGAGGAGGCAGCTGTAGTGGCCTTCGACCCTCAGGCGCATTTCCAAGAGGCCTGGCATCATGGGAATTCGCGCAGTGTGCTTTGAGGAGGTATTTCAATCCTGCTGGGACCCTACTCAGAGCAGTTTTGGCTTCCCTGGAGTTCCAGGCTTCAGTGTCACTGTGTAGACGTCTCGGATTTTATTTCCTAACCAGTTGCTCCTTTCCGTGGAAAATTCATGTAACACGTTATTGGGTTTCCTGGGAGGTATGCAATAAGATTCCCTTGCTGTAATGAGTAAAGGGACTTTTTTCCCCCCCTGAAGCATATAATGATAGCTACTATTCTTATCCGGTGGGTTACATGTGCTCACTGAACACTAGCCACATACAAAGGAATGCCCGATTGTTCCCCAGCGAAGGAGGCTTGATGATTAAAGACCTGATTTCATTCCTGGGATAGCATGGCTTTACTTAGGACAAATGTATTCCAAACTGGAGTTGCCGCTCAGTGTCCGACCGCTAAAGAATGGCACTCAAATATCTATCGGTGCCTTTTGAACACGAGGGTTGAGTTCTGAGCTCACGCTGGCTTTATGGCCTGATCCTTCCTCCCAGTTTTAAGTGCAGATGCATCAGCTAGAACCAGTCGATTTGGGGATTCCAGTTGGAATGGAAGCCAGATATTGGGAATTCTGCATTCTAGAATCAAAATGACCTAAACCTATTTCTTATACTTAGCTACCCATTAGGATTGCCTGGAGATTAAAAAACAACAAGGAATGTTAATGCCTACCTCCAACTTCCAGGGAGTCTCATTTCACTGATACCAGTGTTGGCTTGGCTGGAAAATTCAAAGGCACCTTAAATGACAGATGTTCCAATTAAATAATAATTAAAAAAAAAAAAGACAGATGCCCAGCGGGGTCTGAGAAGCACTTGCGGGTCTCAGCAGTAGGTTGAAGTGGTAATGTGCAGCAGTGAAGAATGAGAAAACAGACTCGGGAGAAAGATGTGGGGCCCAGAAGGAAGGCAGGTGCCCGAGAATCAAGAAGGTCCGCCAGGAGGGCTGAGAGGAGAGTGCGGCCTTGCTTATGGCGGAACAGAGAGCCAAAAGTGTGCGGGGATCCTGTTGCCAGGGACTCTGGACTGGCTAGGACCTGGAGAAGCTGCCTGGGAAGGTTCCTCCAACAGCGGCCCCTAAGCTTGCTCATCTGTGAGCTTTGTTTATTATTACTGTTCAACGGAGGTATGGATTGTTATTTAATAACTTCGGTCTTTGCAGGGATCGGGGAGGATATGGTCCCCTGTAGCTGGCCTCCAACTCACTGTTACTGAGGATGACCTTGAACAGATTCTTCCCATCAAGCGCTGGGATTACAGCTATGAGCTACCAAACTTAGAGTTTGTATGTGGTGCTAAGGGTATGGGGTGCAGAGCTTCCTGCATGCTGGGCAAGCATTGTACCAGCTGAGTTACACCCCTAGAACGCCACCTTTGGAAAGAGGTAGGTCTTACTATGTTGTCCAGCCTGGGCCCCAGGGGCTGGATTCAGGCAATCCTTTGGCCTCCGCTTCCTGAATAACTGGGACAAAAGGTGTGAATCACCACATCCAGCTATTATTTTTCAGTCTTACAAAGTAGATAATGTGAGTAGTGACAAATGGAGAGAAAACTTTGAATGGGCAGGCACTGTGGTGGCCCTTCCTCCTGAGTGTCTGTCTGTCACCACATTCATCACCACATGCCTTTGCTCGGAGCTGGCCTTGTCCAGAGGGCTGGAGCAGGGAGAACACCATGCCCGTCTTACTGCGGTTGCCATGTTGACGTGACATGCAGCGATGTGGCTTTTGAGTGGAACCAACAGGAAGCAAACTATGTGAGAAAGGTGCACCTCTTTCTACAGTGCAAACCACTCAAGACTGTTTCCGCGGGCTCGGGGAGGCTAGGCATGCAGCACCAGTATTTCCTGTAGGGTGTTTACTTGATCAGCCCCTGACTTTATAATGGCTTCTGGGAACAGAGTGTGGTTACCACCTACCCTCACTCATGTTCTTAGTAGAAAAAGCAGGCCAGGTGGTGGCGGTGGTGGTGGTGGTGGTGGCGGCGGCGGCGGTGGCGGTGGCGGCGCCGCCGCACACCTTTAATCCCAGCGCTTGGGAGGCAGAGGCAGGTGGGTCTCAGTGAGTTTGAAGACAGCCAGGGCTACAAAGTGAGTTCCAGGACAGCCGAGACTACACAGAGAAACTGTGTCTCGGAAAAAAAAAGAAGGAAAGAAAGAAAGAAAGAAGGAAGGGAGGGAGGGAGGGAGGGAGGGAGGGAGGGAGGGAGGGAGGGAGGGAGGGAGGGAAGGAAAGGAAGGAAAGAAGGAAGGAAGGAAGGAAGGAAGGAAGGAAGGAAGGAAGAAAGAAAGAAAGAAAGAAAGAAAGAAAGAAAGAAAGAAAGAAAGAAAGAAAGAAAGAAAGAAAGAAAGAAAGAAAGAAAGAAGGAAAAGAAAAGGAAAGGAAAGGAAAGGAAAGAAAAAAGCAGATATTTGAGGTTCTTATATTTTGAGATTGGCATTTTTGTTGTGTTCTGGACAATTCCTTTGTTTCTCTGCCCACCTCCTTTCTTCTGGATTATATATTTTAATGTCTGGTTGATTGATTGACGATTGATTGATTGATTGGTTGTGGTGTTAAAGAGACAAGCAAGTGCTTAACCATTAAGCTACAACCCTCTCCTGCCTTTTTTCTTCTCCCCGGCCTGTAGCTCTGATTGACCTTAAACTCACTATACAGCTAGACTGACATTGAACTCGTTTATTTTTCTTTATGCATTGTGTGTATGTATTTTATGTTAATATATGCCACGTGTGTGGGTGGCATGCCTGTAGGGTCAGAAAAGAAAGTCAGATCCCCCAGAACTGGAGCTACTTTAGTAGTTGTGCGCTACCCGATGTGGGTGCTGGGACCCAAACTCTGAGCCATCTCTCCAGCCCCTGACCTTGAACTCTTGACCCTCCTGCCTTCTTCCTCCTATGTGCTGGGATTGTAAGTGTATACCACCATACCTAGTCTCTCCTGACCCTTTTAACTTCTTCAAGATGACAAACGTCCGTTTCAGGTCTTGGGGAAGAATCTTAAAGAATAACTTTGATTGATTCTTTTCTTTTTCTTCTCCCAACCCCATGACACCCTCTGGTGTTTCGAGACATGGCTTCTCTGTGCAGCCCTGGCTGTCCTGGAACTCACTCTGTAGCCCAGGCTGGCTTCAAACTCACAGAGATCCGCCTGGCTCTGCCTCCAGAGTGCTGGGATTAAAGGTGTGCGCCACCATCACCACCACCACCACCTGGCAAGTTTGACTGTTTCTAAGAGCCGTCTTCACCTTCAGTTGGTGGAGAATCTCCAGCTATGACAGGACATGAACAGTAGGTCCCTTTCCCTGAGTGTGACTTATTAAAGTGGCTGCCTTGACTGTACTTGTATTCATCTCTTTCCTCAGGGTCTTCTGCCTTGGTCGTCTTCAGAGGTCGAAGAGCCTAGTCAGATCTTGATAAAATTATACGATGTTCTTCTTGGTCACTAAAACATTGGTTTAGCTGCTGTGTCTTAGGCAGAGGCCCTCTCGGCTCTGTCCCTGGGCCACCACTGTACCCCTTAGCTCTGGGTCCGTGACACACGCCCTTCTTCCACTGCTCCCTCATGTTGCTGTTACACTCTACTCCTTGGCTTGGTTTGCCGGGTGGGTGAGATGTTGCCGTTATACTCGGGAGATGGCTGTTCATTTGTTGTTTTCTGTGGTAAGGTGGCTGCGCTGTTTTCTTGAGACTCTGATTCCGAGAAACACTGTAAAAGGATTCTTTGGAATGTTTCCCCAAGGTGTGTCTCTTAGGGATCAGCCACCACCATTTGCTGATTATAAACCTACGCCCGCCTAAAACAGTCTTCCATGGAACTGCCTCAGGAGCCATTTCCATAGCCGCTTGGCCTCCATCCTCGTAACTCAGAGGGGCAAGCGATGAAAAAGAAGCAGGACTTCCCACTGGCAGTTCCATCACGGATGTGTGCTGCAGAATCGAACTTCAGCTCTGATTGGTTGACCGTTCTGATGTCCTTCCGGTGTTTACCTAAGCCTTAGCCTTCCTTGCCCAACCGGTCAAGTGACAGCCGCGTCCTACTGATCCCGATTATTCCTCACTCTCTTCAACTCTGTTCTGTCTCCTCTCTTCTCCCTCCCTCCCTCCCTGCCAGCGTGAGTTATACATTCTGTTCTTCTCATTAAGATGCAGACCCTAGATGACCAAGATTTTGCCCAGTGTGCCATCCTCCTGTGCTTGGAATGTTTGCTGGCCTGGGATGCATGCTCACTGAATG